>NC_136007.1:7500-228620 GCF_048128805.1 Centroberyx gerrardi | reverse complement strand
CTGTTTGAAAGCTTAGTTTACAAGACATGACAAGCGCTTATTAAGTTGACACAGCTCCCCAAAAGGCATTCAAGACAGCCAAGATATCTCATTTTGTCTTTGTAAGCATTCATTACTGGGAAATAGGAACTGGATGAGGAGGAGTAATAAGCATCTTAAAAACGATCATCTATTTCTTACAGTTGAAAATTCAGGGCTGCAGGGTGAAATATCAAGAAAAGTAAAGTAATCAGGGTGAATCATAATGAACAGTAATCTACTAGCTGTCCCTGGATGACAGATTATATCCACAGAGCAGCAGCAGCAGCAGAGTAGCAGAGCAGCATGATGGGAGAGGAGGGAGGCCCGTCTGCAAGAACCAAATATGGAGGAAACGGCAGTCAGAGAGCGTACGCCGGCAGACGGCCTGCCTGTCTGGCTGCCACACACACACACACACACACACACACACACACACACACACACACACACACACACACACACACACACACACACACACACACACACACACACACACACACACACACACGTCGAAGACTCTCCCTGGATGTCACATGATCAGTCTGGTGACATCACCTCCTGCAGAGTAAAACGCTCAGACAGCAGAGGGCTGAGCGACTGAGAAAGGGAGGCATCGCTCTGCCCACACTGAGCCACAGTAACACACACAGGAATACAAACATGTACACACATTAAGCCTAGGTCACACTACAAGATTGGTCAAATCTAGCCTGACAAGGGCAGTTCAGACTACGGTCATGTTCACACCGCAGGCCTCCACGCTCTGTTCCAAAATGCCGCTTGTATACGTTTTTTTTTGGATGACTGTTCATATCTATTCTAGGATGTAACCCATACCAATGTGAACTGACAGTGATGTTGAAAAGACAAGCGTGTGCAGAGCAACTAACAAAAGACGTCACATCGGTTTTTGTACCAACACAGTTACAGCATGCACCTTTCAGTTTTGACTGAATTGTGGCATCTCCCCAAATACATCTAGTCGGCTTTCTTTCCCATTGTTATGTCTCGTTGTCCTCCATGCTAACTAGGGCTGCAACTAACAATTATTTTCATTATGAATGAATCTATTTTTTTTTTTTTTTGATTCATCGCCTAATCATTTAGTCTATAAAATGACACATGCCCATCACAAGTTACCAGGGAAGTCTTAAAATTGCTTACCAGCAGTCAATAAAACCCCAAAGTATTAATTTTATAATGACATGAAACGGAGAAAAGCAAGCAAATATGCGCATTTGTGAAGCTGTATCAAAATTATAATTGATTAATTTTCTATTGATCGTGAATGTCCTGGCAATGATTTAAGTGTTCAAATACAAGTTGTATTGCTCGGGATCCAATTTCATACCAAATATCAATGCGGTCCAGATCAGCGTTCAAAAAAAAATTTGACTTATTTTTTGCTTTTCAAAACAATTTACCAAAAAAACACGCTCAACCCTCACTTGGATCTTTCAGTCATTTATGTGGGCGCTGAATCCTCAAAAAATGTGTAACAACTAAGAATCCAGGACAGCACTCCAATTAATTATATTTATTGCCGTCATTTTTTGCTTTTCACACCATTTAGAAAACATCAGATCTGTGTCACTACTTATGAGGGCTGAAAAAAACAAAACAAAATTTGGGACACTGTCAGCTGCAGTGTGAACGCAGCCTAAACAACTGGTCTTGAGTAAATTCTTGCCGTGCCCTCGGGGGCAAAGACGAGGGATCACACACACTACCGGATTCTGTCGTTCAAAAACCTTTTCCCATTCATCCAGAACAATCCACTGTAAATGTTGCAACACAAACATTAGGCTACTTTCCTGTTCTACATGGCTTTCTAGTGGCATGCGTTTTTAATTTTGTGCAAGCCTACTCTGAATTCACTCTCAAATATCCTCCATTATGTAACAGGATAAGTATTTAAGGTCAGGCTCAAAAACCATTTATCTTGTACAGCTTACTACCTACTTCAACTCCCACCATACCAGCCACTTCTTCCTTTTCTTTCCTACTTAACAGACCTTTGAGCTACCATAGCTAGTCTATCATTCTCTCTCTGCTTTTCCCAACTGTCCCAGTGTTTGCCAGTGTCTCACACACACACACACACACTCGCTAAGCAAATATGTAAAATGTGTGATGCGTTTGTTCTCTTTTATGGGCTACATTGCTTGGTAACACACTTTGTGACAAACCTGTTTCCTCAAAATCGTTTTGTAAACAAATTCCACTTGACTTGATTATCGAGGCCTTTGGCTACAAGAGCTTACTCAAACTTTTTACACACCAACTAACAATCAGGCGCAGTCTGACGCTCACGGTCCACACCCTGAGCATTCACACAGGGACGAGCCGCTATCACCGAGTCCAGACACAACCCTGAGACAGATAAAGCAGCTCAAACTTGAAGACTTAAGACAAGGGCTCATCTAAAACAGCTGAGTGCATGTGTGTGAAGAGGGTGTGTGAAATGGAAAGAGAGAGAGAGAGAGAGACTACAAAGGACACCAGGCTGCTAACTAGCATTTCCACTGGTTCCATCTATTTTGTAGTCGTTTTCTTTTATATATCTGATAAGGTGTAAAGTTTCTGTAACACTAATCTACACGCCACAACACTTTATATACATACATGGCTATCTGTAGACTTGTTAATGTGAATATGATGCTGCTGCAAATTCAGATAACTGTTTCTTCAGTTTCCACATATATCCCTTATTTTTATCTACTGCATATATAAATTATATTTTCATAATGGTTCCACAATTTCATACTATGTACATACTACTACTTTTTACATATTGCTAATTTTGTAATCCATGTTTGAGTGAGCAATAGTGTTTGCTAGTATTGTCTATATGCAACAACTGCCCCTACCTCCACCCACTACAGTCCATTTAATGTTTAAATTTTCACCAGCATGCACTTGTGCAACACCACAACTTCTGTTTACATTCTATTTTATTGCCTTGTTTTTTTGTTGTGTTTATTTTTTACTGTTTTTATTGCTTGTTTTATATTCTATTTGTGTGCATATACTTCCTCCTGCTGTATCCTATTACTTCTGCAACTGCAGTGACCTTATTTCCCCAAGGGGATCATTACAGTTGCATCTTATCGCATCTTATCTTTTGGCCATGGACAGATTGCTTTCATAGATTTTCTAAGTTAGAACCAAACCCCGAAAGTTGCCTCTGTGGCACGAATGAATGTTAAATAAACAACCGATAGAATGACACAAAAAAGGCTATCGGATAACAAAAAATTACGGAAATCTTCCTTCCTGCGATGCTACTATGAACAAAAGATGCGAGATTTCTGGCTCGAGCGCGCTCACAAGAGACTTGAGCAGGGCATTTCATTCATTTCATTCTCCAGGAGAGTTGAAAGTTTGAAAACCATCTAAGTGAGCAATTTTTTTTTTTTTAATGTCTGGAAATGGGATGGACTCTGAGACAAGGGAGCTACATCCAAGCAGAGAAGCAGATTAATAAGCACACAATAAAAGGAGAAATTTGGCACACGGCCAAAGGAGCTCCTCATCCGCCATTTGACGTCTTCTGTCACGTACCCTACACACAACATCCGACCTCGCCTCACCTATGCGGGACCGCCATGTCATGTGTCAACGGATTCCACGCGGAAATTTTACAGATATTAGCTAGTAGTGTGAACAGGGGAAACCACTAGCGCTGCTGGAAAACTTAACATGGTAATCTTGCAGGTTTCATGTGTGAAAGGGGTTTCTGTCAAACAGAAGAGTGGCATCAGCACACCGCCTTAACCTGCCAACATGAAGACACAACCTCATTTCCACAGACTGATCAACCAGCTGGGCTCACATCGACACAGTAACACCCATTCACAAAGTGGCGGCGGTGACAGTCTGTCCTGCAACAGTGGACCCACTTTAGCCCTTCACGCATCAGCACTCCTTCCAGGTTCGTGACCTCGGCCGGGTCCCAACACCTCGTAAAACTGGGCTACAAACAGCCGCGGTGTCTGATCGTCAAGGGTGGGGGGTCTGCCTCTTCACAGCAACAACAAGGAGGAAAGGATTCACAGGGAGAGAATGAATGGAGGGGGAGACAAACAGGTGTCCATGCTAATTTTGAAAGTGCCACCCCCAAATCTGTGAAACCAAGCTGTAGGACTGAAAGCTTCAGGTAATGCCCGGCAGCTTCAAAACATCACATAAATCAGGGACCTTCACATTCACAACTTCAAGCTGTGCTGGTGAGGATTACCATGTGTACAGAGCTCTTTTGAGGATGTTGTCACGTTTAAAAAAAAATGTAAGACATCATAGTGTTGCTGCAGAGTGAAAATCACATTTTGGTAGTATTCATTTTTATTATGGAATTTTACGTTTATAGTGGCCCTTCGTGTGCCAAAAGTTTCACAAACAAAAGGCTATTGTTTAAATTGAATAACATATGGTATAAGTTTTTTTTTTTGTTGTTTTTTTTTTACATGTGTGAGACAGGGGCTTTTTCATTCAGCGGCAGTCATGAGGTCCTCCCCCCTTTCTCTTTCTAGCCACATTTAGTTAAAACAGAGGGGGGCTCAATTTGCACTTTGTAAGGTTCCTGCAGTTTTGCAGTTTGTGAAGGTTCCTGCACACGCTAAAGGAATGCTAATGTTTCAGGCCGAACCTGCCTGTCATTCCTGACCTGATTCCTTGACCAAGAGTCACAACAAGACATCCTACAGGATAGCCTTACATGTCAGCCTACATTCTTTGCACAACCCTGGCATCCACTTACTGATTTAAATAGAAAAGGAATTTAAAATAGCCTGTGCTGGGGCTGGGTATGAGTTCTGATACCTCCAATTGAATACCAGCTCTAAAATACTTTTATGATGCCTCTCTTTACTGAACAAATGTACGTGAGTAGGTGATAAGAGTAGATTATTCTCTCTATTACATTTGTATGTCTCATCTGCTTCTCTAAATACATTCAGACAACATTCAGATGCCCAAACAAGAAAGGTACTTTTTTCAATACCAACATTAGCCTATACTTAACCCAAGTCAATATCTACATATTCCTGAATACATTTTGGAAACCTGTGTCACCAGTGGAGATCAAAGATCAAATTGTTACGGCCTTGTTTTGTCAAAGACAAAGAGAACCCACAATTTGTGAAGGATTATTAGGTGTTCTGGACGAACACCTCTATAAAAGCCGGGCTCTGTGTGTTTGTTCATTTGTGCATTTGTGTGTAGTTTTTATTTTTGCAATGTGCGCTTCCTGGAGGAATTTCGGTATGCAGCGTTTAGGCACCGCAGAACCTTAAGGGAATTCATAGGGGAAATCCAGTGTGCGCTCACACACCAGGCAGTATGGTAGAAGTCACACAACATCAACCAACTGGAGGATGGTGACTGAACATCCACAGACCAGGAAGTAGCTGAGTGATTTTCTAACTCTAGTGGCTAAGCCAACGTATGAATTAAATATTTTGGTCAGCAATTCTCTTAGTTCTGACACTGTGCTGCCACAGCACTTTGGTGTTAACAGGTGGAGTTTTTTAAAATCAATGTAGTTTCATTAACTCAAATCATGCATACCCTCCACCCAGCAGCTATAAGCGCTAGCACACTTGTTTGTCAAGAAGTGGTGGTTTGGTTACACAGTCAATGTAACGCTGATGTCTTACAACATCAGTGACAACCTTCTCCAAGTTTTGTTAAAATTTTTGACACATTAAGTTTAGATTCTTATAGCAAACACTAGTCAAAACAAACTTTCAGCTCAGAATTCACTCTACTCCTCTTACGTAGAGTGACTATCAGCCAACAGCAGTGGGTACAAGACAGGGCAGAACACCAACTTGTTGTCCACCAGCCACTGTGGCCACATTTGGCCGGTGGCTAGAGTTAATTTTGCACCCTGGCGTCCGATCAATTGGAACATGTTTACCTCAATTTTCTCATTTGAAGTAAATTTGGTTTAGCTAGTCCCAAAACTCAAAAACTGCTCTGAGGATCAGCTGGCTCTGCCCAGAGCGCACCAACTGCCAAATCCATGTTAAATTAACCACCTGGCACTTTCCAAAACCCACTGAGGGAGTAACAGGCAAACTACCTGAAACTACTTCTGACCATCAGCCACAGACTTTCACCAGTTTTGTTAGGGACGGTGTTTTGGTTGTGTGGGTCACACGCTGAGATGATTACATGACAGCTAAAACAAAAACAAAAACACCCTAAATGATTTGCACTGGTGACACTCCCAGGATAAAGCACTTGTACATTGCTTTCTTTTAGGAAAATGTTTCATCATTTAGTGTCTGTGGTGTTAAGAGTTGTGAAAAACATACCAGTGTACTGAAACTGTAAAGCTATGTTTGCTCTGTTCTTCTATAAGACAGCAGCTTGGACATTTCTCACAGAGATTTCACCATATCACCTGCGACCTTGAAGAACAGACATCCAATCCACTGACAGCTCTGAAAAGTACAATGTTTTTCAGCCTGGGACAAAAAGTTTTGAAACTCAGTCTTGCCCTCAGAAACAGCCTTTAACATACTAGTACTCTTGTTCTGTGGTAACCTACCAGAAAGAGGCTGGCAATGGCAACACCACCACTAACATTTATGGTCAGTTTACCAGCTTTCTCAGGGGCCAAAACACAATCAGGAATTGAAGTTGTTCAGGGGAATTGAGCCTAAATGCTTGGGAAAAGTATTCAGATTTGGGGCCATATGTATTCAAAATACACCGAAAACCTCTGCTGAATCCAATTTAGTTTTACTTACATGTATCAGCAGGACAGTCAGAGGACTACAACGCCCTGCATGGCTGCCAATATCAATCAGGTCAATGTCATGTATTCATTTTTGCCCTAGTGCCCCACTTCACAATCTGGTTTTTGTTTCACAGCTCTACATTTAATGCTTGCAAAGCTATCACAGCGGACAGACATGCGGAAAAAAACACAAAAGACACATACACATAAATGGATGCAACGAACACAATACATCTCCGCTTCTGCAAAATTTAACAGGAGAATTCCAACAGCTACCAACAATGGAGTAGTGTGTCAGCCAAATGCCTAAAATGTAGGCCTAAATCTCACACAAACTCCTACAGTACAGTCAGGGTTGGAAATTTACAGCTCCACTAAGCCTGTGGCTACTATTTTTTAAAGACCAGCCTGGGGCAAATTGTCTTCACATACCAGAGTTTCAATAGGAGCTTATGGGCAAGGTATGAAGAACGCAGCCAAATACCCTGCAGATGGTATCGCTACATGTCTATCGCCATTTATTACTGATTTTCTATTGGGCTGAGGTGGCATGTTTACACCACACTACCAGCTATTTGGGTGGGGAACTAACAACCCTTCAGCTATCCAGTTCCATTCTAAAAACCCAGTTTACTGCAACAAAAGTTAAAAGTTGCTGGTGAATTCTGGGATACACCGTACCTGCCACTGTGGCCGGTGGGCGTAAAAGTGAGGTTCCTGCCTTAAAGAACAGTAAACCCAACAGGGTAAATTAAAGTCACATAACTTATTTCCACAGAGGTCTTCACGTCGTATCTTGCAAGTTTAGTGCCGGGCCTCTGAAATACATTTTTAGACATTCAGCTGACGCAACTTACAACTCGGCAGGTAGGAGGTCAGAATCTTGCTCAAGGACACACTGCGAGTGCACATGGCTGTTTACATACGCACACCGGCTCGTGAAGGGATTGAACTTGTGACCTTTTGGTTACTGGACAGTCTTTCTAACAACTAAGCAATCCTGCCAGACTTTCTAGGAATAGAGCATTGCTGAGGACACCCTGACCAACACCAACTCACTTTACAGCTTTGTGTCTTTCAGTGTTGTCACGCTTTACTCTAGTCTACCGCTGTGCTCACACTACAAGATTAACATGATTTCCTCGTAATAAAATCAAACTGGTCTGGTATTCTCGGCTCAACAACAGCGCTGGGAGAGCCCCAGTTATGTCACTGCCCCTCTCATATCTAACAAGAGTGGGTGATGATGGGTGTTCACTGGGTGGCCCTTTTCTGTAAAATCATAGCCTTTGTCATTTCGTTTGCAGTTGGGATTGCATGCTATAAGGCAAGACACATCAGACACATAAGATTGACGACTGTGACAACAAGTACATGCTACTAACACAATGTCACAACCTGTGAAACACTGAGACGTCATAGGGCTGCAAGACTCTTAAGCCAAGGCTATACAGTTTGCCATATTTTGGCATCACGACAAACATGGTAAGACTGCCACTGTAACACCAAGGGCAATTTTGGCAACAAACAGACAGCAGCATTTTAATATGCCTCTGTTCCTTGCCATCATTAAACATTTTGTCCCATCAGCAGATCCTTGTTCCAGCTGAGAGGGATTAAGATGAGATTAAATTTAAAAAGGAAAAATCCACCTTCAGATACACTGCTATATATCATCAATCTGATGTTCAGTGCATTCTGGGGGTTACTTTGTGATGAAGTGTTGTGATTTACTTTTTTGGTGTACTTACTTTCCCTCAACCTGCTTGTCCACATTTCCCATGATGCCTTCAAACAACCCCCAGAGAACAGGCATGAACTTGTTAAATTCAGCTGTGGGTTACACATGAGAACAAGAGTTTTCCCAGTAGAGAAAAAGAGTCGCCCCTTACTCAAAACTCAACATGTCTTGTGGCTGCATTGCATTCTGGTCTATTGAGGCTACCGTCGATAGAGAAATTGGTCTCTCTGCCTCTTCTACGATGGATTTCTCCCTTTATGATTGTTGAATAGTGGTGCAAAATGGTGAGTCTGAGGGACTGACACCAAAGCCACCTAACCTAACCTAAATTTCACTGTAGCTGTGCTGGAAATGTTTCAATGATCTTCTACGTTTGGTCAGTTATCCACAACAAAATGGGCCCAGAAATGCAAAGCACATCGCCATAGCTGTTTTTTAAAGTGTTTCACTGCATTAGGTTGGATTTCCCCTTTAAGGTTATACAGTGCGCCTTAATTTGCCATCACAACGAAAAATGCTAAGACTGACGTTATGAAGACCAAGGGCAATTTGTAATACACTTCTGTTCCTATTATCCTCAAAGATTGTGCGAGGACAGTAAGATAAGACGAGACTTTAATCATCCCTGCAGGGAAAGTGGGCAATATTGCCTAGTTATCACAACCTGTGGCTATCGGCCAAGTTACTTGCTGATGTGACAACACTGGGAGCCATCCATCCGCCCAGTGGTCCAGACTTCAGAGTACAGGCTGTGCAGAGTGGGGGAGGGGGAGGCATTAGCTGCATTGTTTACACACGCATTGGCACACACAAACAAAAAAACACCACAAATATGGTGTGGTGGGGTCAATACCACAGTGACCTGCCTGTGTACCTGCACACAAGCCGGTGTGTCAGCATGTACAGCAACATCAGGGCAAAACACATGGCAGAGAGACAAGAAACCACGTTGCCTTGACACAGAGGAGAGAGAGTGTCTCCTCCCTCTGCATCATTCATAATCACATACAGGATCAATTAACATGGCTTTAATTTTGGCATCAGTCTCTCCTTTGAGATGACAACAATATATGTTCATAATAAAACATATTATATGATTATTGGCTCGGATCATCTGGAGAGGCTAACATAAACGAGCATCAGTAAGAGTGAGTGATCATGCGGAAGCCATGATGACTCTCACACTGGCTAGCCAGCTAGCTTCCAGGCTAACGTTAGCTAACTTGATAGGCGCTGGGTCTGCGCTAACAAACAATACACGGCATGACAACCAGATTATGGCTCGAAGACTCGCATTTTCCGTGCCAGACAGTCCAAAATTATATAAGATCTGACCACAGGTCGCACAGATCTGGTGAAGATAGCAGCGCCCATGCTTTTCTCTCGGGGAACACGTGGAGAGAACACGTGATGTTCCATAACAAACGTGTTCATTTTTTAACATTAAACAGACCGATGCTTGATGATTGCATGATTCAGTCCTGGCAATGAAACGGCAAAGTGTAAAAGCTGACAGTGTACTTTGGTACAAAGTAACTGGGAGTCGTTTGTGGCAGCTAAAGCTAAGCTAGCCAGCTAAAGGGGAAGGGCTTGGCGTCGGACTAGGCCAAGAAGAGACTCGGTGCTATTGTTAGCTAGCTAAGCAGCTAAACAGACAGACAGACAGCCTGTGTCTTTTCTAGTTAATACAGTTCATGCCGCGGGCCAAAGTCTCGCTAATGCCTCGTATGATTGTGGAAACCTACACCAACAACGCGTGTAAAGCGTAAACACGGGGTTAAATATCTGGAAAGGGGATGCAAATGGGGGAGGGCAAGGTTGACTGGGTGGCAGGACATGGGACACATGGAGGGTGGACATGGAGACCAGGCTAAACAACCGGACTGCTAGCTGCTGTTGGAGTAAAGACATGGGGTAACGTTATGACTCTAATTTAGAGTCCAATCTCAACAGCCAGCATAGGCAGAGATACTGCCGAAAAGACTAAAATATATATATACACAGGCAAATACAACGACGTGCCAGCGATGTTGCCACACCAAAACTTAATGCATGTAAATCCACCCCGGATAGCTTCAGCTTGAACTCAAACAGCAGCCCGTCTAGTCTACTGACACAAACCCAGCAACTTTTACCGCTGCATGACAATACAACGTGTCATTAAAACGTGCAGAACAGGCTTCCCATGTACAAGGAAAGGACTGATAAATTATGTTTTTGGGGGATTTTTTTGTTCTTGCAAGCCAATCCTATTTAGCCACCCAGTCCGCTCTCCACCCTCGGGTCCAGGAATAGCATGGGGGCCTTTACTCTAAATATAACCAGCTATAGACGGAGGCAGGGAGCAACAAGAGGGCGACCAGGCTTGTTGTCCAAACCATATCTGACTCCTGACAGCTGCTGGCTCATCCTGTGGCTCGGGTGGACGGACAGCAACACATCACTGACAACTAGACTAAAAAAAATAAATGTGTATAGGGATATATAAGGGTACAAACCATGGTGTGCCTGTCCATTCACGCTGACCACGGTCACCGCATTCATTTTCCTAGTCCATGGGTTCACCTTGGGCGGGGGAGCTTCAGTAAACTCCTTTTTGCTGCCTTTAACGCCCTCCTCGGCTTGCTGCCTGTTGTTGTTGTTAGAAACCCCCTGCTCCAGACTGTCCTTCGCCTGGCTGTTGCTCTCTTCCTTCGCCTGCTTGGTGGTTTGCTCCTTGCCGCCGGCCAGCCCTCCCTGCCCCGGGTTGCCGTCTCCCTTGGCGTCGGTCCCCTCGTCGGCGACACCCGCCTGCTTCTCCGCCGGGTCCAAGCCCTCCTCTCCGCGGATCATCTTGCTGCTCGCATGGCCGTGCTCCTCTTGTTTGACAAGCGGGTTGCCGGGCAGGAGAGCCTCCACCTGAGTGGCCATTTCCCCTTCTTTTCCTCAGGATTACCCCCCCAAATTCGCCTTCAATTCAAGGGACGAAATGTGAAGTATTCCTCGGAGTCGGCTGGTCTCTGTCGCTTCTCCACTCCACCCCTAGACCAAATGGGCTTCAGTCTAAGACGCAGAGTGGTGAATGTTGACTTAAAACATATAAAAAACGAGTCCGAGAGCCTCTCAAAATTACAACCTTATCTCCACCACTAGCAGCAATATGGATGATCCCCACCACGCGATAGAAGGGTGCGCGCACGTACGGTGTAGGGGGGAGTAACCACGTAAATGGGGTGCGCGCATTCGGGCTGCTGCTGCTTTCAAGTGCTTCTTTGTAAGCGCCGAATTCCGACTCGCGAAGTCATAAAATATGACTCGTAGGGCGCATTCATGTGCTTATGGTTGGAAACTAGCAAAATATAACGTTAACCAAAGCAACTATTTTATTTTTTTCAGCTAGTTTAAATCTAGTTTAGTTTTTTGTTTTAGAAATCAAGCAGCACAAACACATGAAGGGGCACTACTTTGTGCTGCAGCAGCAGAACAAAGAGGAACTCTGCAGTAGGCATATTATTAATGCATCAATTAATCTGTAGGCCAAAGTTGTCATGTATCTTCTGTAGCAATATAAATGTTTTTACAGCTGATGTATCCTCAACTTATTATCTACATAGAATGCCAAATAATAACATATAATAACAAAATAGAGTTGTTTATACAGCTTCAATTCTCACCGCCCTCTAAATATAACATCACAGCAACTTGATTATCAGAAAACCTGAATTTCCTAGTCATATTAACCACTTTGCCAGGTCGTTTATGTGCAATTAGATACAATTATATTACAGCTTTATTTGTCCTCAAGGAGGAAAATCATTCAGACACAGATACATTCAGACACAGATACATTCAGACATAGATACATTCAGACATAGATACATGCATATGAGACCATTATCTCTTGGACATATGACTTGACAGACCAACACACCTTGGCGGAGGGAATGAGAAGACATTTCACATACAAGACATTTCACAATCGACTCGTAATTATAGAAAAATAATGAGTGACTCACTCCTTAAGTTTACTGTGACATTTAGCCCAGTGTGCGAACTATACCATGGCTTTCGGGGGAGCTCACTTTTTTTTTTTTTTACCGGGGGGCGCTTGCGCGTGCCTCAAAGACAGGGCTGACTGTTGCAAAGAAATATCCATAGCTGCAAGCATGTAGGCCTACTTGCTTTATGTCAGCACATCTGATATATAATAATCAGTTAATGACCACATCAAACCTCCACACGGGTATCAAAACCAAACATCACAGTATGATACAACACGGCCGACTAAAGCAGGGCACAGTATACTCTGCAGAGTGATGTACTATATTCTATAGTTTATCGGCACAAATAAGACACGGATAGGTCAAATAGCAAAACAGCCTATAAACACACAAATGTATGAGCATTAAATCAAAAACAGAGCACGCCAGGCTGCCTACAAGGGATCGAGTCCTCATCAACAACGGTTGAAGTTACCCATCACATACAGATGAGCACAATCATTTCTCGGTACAATTAAGACATCAAATGCGAGGGTCACGTATCAACACACCAGCCTAAAACAACACACACATGCATGAGCATTGTAAATACCAACAAAAATAGGCCAGGCTGAGTGGGACTAAGAATTTGTTTTCTTTTTTCTGATCTTTGAGTTAAAGTGAGTGAAGTTTGATATTGCGCCGCCACGCTTCGATGGTGATGGCAAGAATAGCATGCATGCCGGTATCTTTATTAAAGTGAATTAGTGATGAATCACCCTCATGCATGAATCATACATCAATAATAGCCTAATTTTACGCATGATCCATGATGATGAAGATACAGAAAAATAAAAATGCATGGCAAAAATAGCATATTGTCAATATTTTAGAGACCCCCAAAATTTCACAAATCATGTTTTCAGGGGAGCTCATGTCTTATTAAGGGGAGCCAAGCTCCCCCTGGCTCCCCTGTAGTTCGCACCGTGATTTAGCCTATGTTACACACATACATTACACATAATTTTATGTAGGCTACAGAAAATAAATGTCACAGCAAATATAAGGACGAGTGTGACTAGTTGTTTTTCTATAGTTTATCACGCCAGTAGTCTGCACTTCTTTGGGTGTGCCTTCTGCTATTTTTTTTTTGGAGACCAAATCGTAATACCAATATTTCCTACAGCACCTGAAGGCAGCATGCAGTTTTTGATGACGTTGGTCTCGCCCTCTGAATGCAACGCGTCTGTAATCACAGCAAAACCGTGAAGACATTAAAATCCCCGTACAAATCATCGGGTTTTTGTGTAACTGCTTGTATACTGCATATATCCTAAGCACATGACGTGTTATTTATCTGTTTACACTTTTGTGTTTTGTGTTAAATTTTACAATACATGAAAAGGGGAAAAAATAATCCACCCAATGCCCCGATTCACCATTCCTACATTCAAAAAACACACGTGTCCATACCGGAGTAGCACGTGTGTCCTCATGCTCCAATTATACCGTTTTCCGGACCGTTTTAGCTATAGGCTGTTGTGAAACCTTATAGATTCAACATATATGGGACAAAATATTCACCCGGCCATATGTTTTTTAAAATCCACGCGTGGGGTCGTGAGTGTGAGTGACCTTAAATGGCCTTTTTATGTTATTGATTATATAATAGTCATAGGAGTTCAAGTCGAAATTGCGTGTGCCATTTGATACTGTGTGTGTGTGTGTGTGTGTGTGTGTGTGTGTGTGTGTGTGTGTGTGAGGGGGAGAGAGAGAGCGAGAGAGAGAGAGAGGGAAGGAGTAATGAGAAAGTGTAGTTTTGCTTGAGAGAAGGAGACAATTAGGTGAAAAATGCTTCAGATGAATCAGACTGTCCATTTACAGTTCGAGGTTCCATTGCTTTTGTCACTGTCCCAAAATCCCCATGAAATATTATATGATAGAGGCACAAAACTTTGCAAACTGATGCAGAATATGGCCTACCAACTTTATGTGACCCATGGTGTAGGCTAACCCCAATTGTCCAGTCTATTATTAAAGTCAACTGGCCTGAAGCCACAAGGTTTCACCCATCTACAGTCATTTATCACATTTCCATATTTTCATGTTGACCCTATGGCCTTTCGCATGTATGAACAGAGACTGTAAGCTGCAGTACTGCACATACTGTACTGTACCAGGTTGCCTGCTACAGGCAGGCAAACTTGAAAGGAATGCATCCATACTGCTGCCGCTGTCAGATGAAACCACTCTGCCTCTAATGAATCAACTTTTCAACAAACACAAAAAACATTTTTTTTTTCCAGGACGACAACTGTGCACCTTTTGAAATTGTGCAAAGGGTTTTAAATGGGTTGCACAGGGCCTAGAGTTACGTAATCTGAATAGCCCTAAAGGACATTCAATTCAATTCATGTTTCAACACACACAGCAAATTCTGTATTAATAAGTGTTGATTTTTCAGTGACAATTATTTGTGGAGTGGACAAGTGTTGATTGGAGAGTCTTTATCTGCTCATACAGCTGATATGACACTGGGGCCACTGTTCAAAACTGTCTAAAAGTGTTAAGTTAATTCTGATGGGTGTGGATTTACACAAATACTGGCATAGTGTTGATTTTTACAGTCTGAGTTGAATTAACTCTGACGAAGTTGCTGTGTGATAGATATGAATATAAATAGATTTGATTGATATGTGTGTCTTGTTTGCTTTAACCCTGCCTGTTACTGAGCTGAAGTGAACATCACATCATGAACCACTTCTAAACTAAATAACATTTGCCCTTCTAGCACAAATCACCACAGATATCTCATTGAGGGGCTTGGTATAAGCAGACCACATGAAAATAAACAAATCATCTCTGAGATTGAAAACCATGGGGCTCTGTTTCACAATAAATTTGCATATGACATTTTTGAAAAAAACCAAAAAAAACCCCAGCAGTGTCATAGTTTATAGGTTGGGAGTCCATGAGAACTACACCAGATGTGACCTTGACTTCCTCATGATAAAAAGACCTCTGTCCTAAGAAACATCACATGCGCTGCAACACAACTCGCTCCCTGACGCACATAGCCTGCAGGATTTTCCTGAGAGTTTATGACTAAACACTGAAATATGCTCTGAGCAGTGACTGCGACATGAAGTAACATAGCATACTGTAAAAGGCTTCATTATTATTAAGGATGTAGTGTGAGAAACTTGTTCCTCTTATTCCTACCTGTTTAAATGTATATTTGAAAAATAGCATGTCCAACACACTAACTGTAATATATATATATCAGCATGCTTAACTCAATAAATACTGACACATAAATATTGATTTGTATCTTGAGGATGAATTGGGAAAAAAAAGGATGAATGATGATGAATTGAAAAAAAAAGATTACTGTAAAAAGCTGCATTATTATTTAGGGTGCAGCATGAGAAACTTATTCCTCTGTGTTTGAACGAAAGGGGTGTGTCAGTCTGAAGGACACAAAATGTACAGTAGATGTAAGGAGAAGCTGAGAAAGAGAGAAAAAAGTCAGAAAAAGAAAGAAAGAGAAAGAAAGAAAGAAAGAGAAAGAAAGAAAGAAAGAAAGAAAGTAAAAGAGAAAGAAAGAAAATCAAAGAAGGAAAGTAAAAACGTTTTTCTTTATGTTTCTGACACATAACCCATGAACCCCTCCCACCCCCCCCCCCCCACCCCCCCCACACACACACACACCCCTTTTACAACTCTTCCTCATACCTGTGCACTGGTGTGCCACCTTGAGGGGCGGAGCCATCAGCCTCTGAAATGCGGCCCACAGCCAGTAAAACAGAAGCCAGCCCACGTTTGTAATGGCACCTTGCCTGCACAATTGATTTTATTGTTTTAGATATATAATGTGTTATGGTTTTAGAGGCACATGACTCGGTGGAAGAGTGGCCTAGTGGATAGAGGAAGTGCCGGGTGATTAAAATGTCAAAGGTTCAATCTCTGCAACAACACAGTGAGAGAGCAAGTTAAATGTAAAACTAAAACATGTAAGTGATTGGAAATGGCAGAATGTTGTTTTTAATGAATCTAATGTGCCTTAACTTCTTTTAATTTAATGTAATAATTCCTTTCAATGCTGGGGGAAAGTCTAAAAAGAACTGCAGTTGTTAGGTGGATTAAACAGATATTATATGTATGTGATTCTGTGTAATGTTCATGTTATTTGTGCTGGTATCATTACATTTTACATGGTTTAGATTCACTGTTGCTCTGACATTTGCAATGTGCTGTAAATACCAGAGCTTTTTTGTTTTTTTACCTGAACTGAGTGAACTCTATACCCTGTGTGGCAATAAAAAAAGCTTGGCAGAAAGAGTGTCAATAAAATTTTTAAATTCATATAAAAAATTGCATGTCCAACACACTAACTGTATATTATATATATATATATTTCAGCATACTTAACAGTCAGTATTAATAAATACTGACACATATTGATTCATATCTTGAGGATGCATTAGGGAAAGCTGTTAAGAGCGACTAGCAGAACACCCTGGTGGATTTTCTGGGGATTAGGCCGCATTTTCTGGTTCAGAACTGACCAGACTTCTGTAAAATAAAACTCCATTAAGCATAAAACCCACAAACAAACATTCTGCGCATTCACAAAACCAGAGTCCCATTCATATTCTATGGAGCAGCTCCTAGTTCAAGGGTTTAGTTACCTGTCTGTTTTCTGGCTTTGGGAGAGCGTTGGTTATTTTCCCAACTATTGATTGGGCTATGCTGGATATTACAAATAACACATATGATTGTTTAAATTAAGTAGCGTTCCGTTCCCCTTTAAGTTTGTTTGAACAGTTTTTTTTTTAAACCTTCATTTATCCAAGGAAGGTTTGCTGTGCGCACATGCTCTTTTGCAGCATCACCCGGTTTACATGCATTTACACCTAGGAATCAAACAGTTTCATCACAGTCTCCTGCTGGCCAATGAGCCGATGTATATTGTGTTTTAATGGGACCCCAGGAAGAATAGCTGACACCCATGTGTACAGCTAATGAGGATCCTTATTAATAAACATAAACATAGTCCAGCGGCAAAGAAAATGATTGGCTGATAAAAATTGCCTTTTATTATAACACACATGGTTACGTCCTCTATATTGTTATTATTTTGAAAACAAAGGGCTCAAGATAGCAGACAGTCAACTTAAACAATAATCAATAATAAGTTTTACATTTATGCCAGACATCATTTTAAGTAGGTGGTGGTATGTCAGTACATACCACCATACTACATTTAGGCTTTCAGCTACTGAGATTCTGAAGTATCTCTCGTAATGTTAAACCACATTAAAGTTGTAAAGAGTATCCTATAGTCCCATGGGGCGGTGAGGGTTTCTTTTCTCTTTTGTGGCTTTTTTGTCTTCTTCTTAAACTGACACAATGTTTTATGATGGATCTAGGCCCACTCTTGATTTCATGTTAAAAAAAAACACTTGTCAAGGGAGTCTGTCATGAGTACATTTTTCTGGACAGACGTCTAATTTTGACAAGCAAAGTCAAAAAAAACAAAAACAAACCAAAAAAACGAAGAAGTGAGATTATAGCTAACAAGGCATAGAGGAATGTGTTTTCAATGGGGCCTGTGTTTGATCCAATAGCAGCATTGGCCTATAGGTATCAGTGGTGGTTCACTACATGAAAGGCTATGGAATTAGAAATTAAAATAAGTGAAGAAATAAAGAAATATAGAAAGAAAAGGAAATAAAATAATGTTACACCCCTGCCAACTCCTCCAAGGTGCTGCAGCCTGCATTAAAACTGGAACCAAAACACGCCAAATAAAAAACCACAGTCAAAATTACCCCTAATCATCATTAATGCAGGAGGCGCTGCTTGGGGTGTGGTGGACAAGACTGGACCAGCAGCCCTCCACTGACTGGTGTAATGCCTCTGGTTGTTAGTCAGACGCTCACGTGGCCGTCGAGCCCCACCGCCTTCCTGCTGAGAAAAGCAAATACTCAAATGTCATATTCCTGCCCAAACATACCTTGAGAAAACATATGGGTGGGGAATTAGCAGAAGCAACCAGATGAAAGCTGGTAGATGTTGTCTGTGTCTGGTGAATTTGTCATGTTCGGGAGATTCTACCCCTAAATGTCATATTTGGATGGTGAAATACTGATGGTGTATAGTCGGAAGCAAGGGTGGAAGTAACTAATTACATTTACTCACATTACTGTAACTGAGTGGCTTTTTTGTGTACTTTCTGTACTTTTGTGTACTGCGTTTTTTCAGTATTTTTTAAAGTCAGTAATTTTACTTTTACTTAAGAATGTTTTTTACTGAAGTATTGTCCTTATAGCTACATTTTAGATCACATCCATTACAGAGGACAGATTTTGTGGCTTTCCATCAGCAACAGAAGCTGGACCAACATAAATTGGCCAAATTGTGGAGCCATTCGCAGTGAGAAGAGGAATCTGACTTTTCTTTGTTTGTGCACTTTATTTTGTAATTTCCAGATTTTCTTTAATTAAGAGAATCTAGTTTGAAGATTGCATGGAAAAGATCACAGCTAACAACGTTCTCTTTTCTAAAAAAAATAACACAGTAACTTTTAATTAGCTACTTTTTACTTCAGTACATTTGTACACAAGTAAAACATCAGCAAAGTAACAGTACCTCTACTAGGATATTTTAGTACTCTTTCTATCACTGGTCAGAAGTAAGAGGTGCCTGGGATGGGGGTGTTTGTTGCAGATGAAAAACAAGCCACAACACAGGTGGCAGGCCAGTGGTGACAATACAACCTAATCCTTCTGTTAGACATCTTTCTTTCTCTGTGCCTATGTCTCTCTCTCTCTCTCTCTCTGTGTTGTTTGGCTCTATCCATAACAACATCAACACCAACACACAGCTGGCTGATAGACAGACATGCGGCCTGGCCTCTGTGACACTGTAACACACACACACACACACACACACACACACACACACACACACACACACACACACACACACAACACACAAACACACAAAGAACAAATGTCTCTCTTTCCTCGAGGCAATCCCACTGGATCAGTTTACTCATTTAGGGATTAGGCTCGAGGGACTTGGGTTCAGAGGGAGGTGCTGAAGATGTTGTTGGTCCTGTGCTCAGTAGCAGGGATGCTGTGGAGGGTAAAAACACATTCATCTACACAGCACTTTTCATTCATTTGCTTTTTCGCTCTTTCATTCCAAAACCCTATATATACATTTTTTTGGGGAAAAAAGTGCCACCTGAAGTTCACCTATAATGCCAATATTTATCAAAAACACCATTCTGCCCTCAAAACTATTTTAAGATGAGTTTTAAGATAGATCACAACTTTAACGTAATAATCTAAAACATTTTCATATAAATAATTGTCTGTTTTGCTACTTTCTATCACTAATTGATATAACACAGTAGTGATTTAACCTATATCCAGTTATGACAGCTTTCACATTTGCTGTACTAAACACCCGGTGTCTGGTAGCTTTTTCCTGGGAAAAATCCTCTGCCGCACAGGAAGTGATGCATTTTACATTTCTTACAGAAAATCCAACGAAGAAGACGTCACAGTACTGGACACACCGTTTGACTGCCTGGGAGGTGCAGCGCAAAAACACCACAGCAATGACTAATTAGCGCCAAAATGTCACCATAGAGAGAGTTTTTTCCAAATAGTGGATATCTAATTTTGGAATGAAACTCTTATTGTGGACAAGCCTTAAGACGTGCATTTCACTTCTATCTTTTAGCTACATTTAGGTAGACATGAATACAAGTGCATGTCTGTGGCAAAACCACTTACAAGTGTGTAATAATGGTTTTAGTTTGATGACAGACTGCGTTGTGAGTCTGTTGTTTGACTTGTAGTGTCTTTGGATATTCAGTGCCAACCTGAATATCCAACCAATAGCCAACCTGGAGTGTTTTTAACTGAATTAATGTCTCTCTCTCTCTCTCTTTCTCTCTCTTTGGATACTCAAACATCGCTGAATGTTTAAGCAGCAACACAATCATTGTTTGCTATATTGGATATTTTGGATATTCAGTGCCAACCTGCAGGAGTGTTTTTAACTGAATTAATCTCTCTCTCTCTCTCTCTCTCTCTCTCTCTCTGTCTCTCTCTCTCTTTTCGGATACCCAAACATGTCTGAATGTTTAAGCGGAGAGTTGTTTCACCAACACAATCATTGTTTGCTTGCCAACAGAAACCCTCCTCTCACCACTGTGTTTTAAATCTGTAGCGCCTGTCACACACCCTCAGACCACATAATCTCTACACCCACACCCACCAAAGCCTTTGCATTCACAATCATAGTCTCATGTAGGTATTGTAGGCATGTAGGCGCACACACACACACACACACACACACACACACACACACATACGCACACACACAACACACACACACACACACACACACACACACACACACACACGCACACACACACACACACACACACACACACACACACACCCTTACCCTCCCTACCCCTTCGTGGCCCCTCGCTGTAAACACTCTGATATTCCGATCAATGGCAGGATCCTATTCTTTGCAGGCGATGACATTGGTGACATGTAAAGCTCTCTGGCATTGTCCAGCCCTCTGGAGCTCTTTAGCAGTGTAATCACCAGTGAAACGGCAATGGGCCGCAGAGATAAAAACTCAAGTCAGCAACTGGTCAGCAAATCACAATTGAAAGCCGTTAAACGGTGGAATTGCTCCGTAAGCAAGGCGAGCTCCGGCCTTTGTGGACCTGGTCTGGGAGAGACAGGCAGGGCGTTACATTTAGGTTTTCATAAACCTAGCAAGTATATATCAAGTAGAAACATAACTTGTAAACAACTTGTAAATAAGCCACTGCACTCTGACTAGTCTGTGTGCCATCCTCATGCAGAATGAGATTGCACTTGACAAAATAATTAAAATTTTAATTTAATCTCATGACAGACAGAACGTTTTCAGCCCCCAAGCCTTCCTCAGAGTCTCTTAAAACGTGTATTCAACCAGCCTAATTTCATAACGTAGAATTAAAAATAAATAAATAAATAAAACAAAACAACAACTCAAAAGCAACTGATTGGACACAAGCTGGCTACTTGCCAAGGTTGTTGAAGAATTTCAAGACATACCAGGCACAGCCTGGAGTTCCTAATTGGTAAATCTGTTTATTATCTGGCTGGTGGCTTTTGCTCATTTCAACCCCTGGCATTAGGAGGCTGCTGGCTCATTTATTCAGAGTTGACTGGAAACAAATGTCAGTGTCAAATAACCTTTTCAAACATTGAGTTGAATTATTTTTAATGTTTGGAATTACTATAATAATTTAATAATAACAATCTTTATCTATATAGCACTTTTCAAAACAAATTTACAAAGTGTTCTGCAAAGGATTAGTATAACACAATATCAACAGCAAAAGCTCTGATAAAGTAAGAAAGATAAAAGCAAGTAAAGAGTCATAAAAGGGAGGTGAAAAACAGTAAATGGTACATATTACATATTATTGGTACCTATTACTAATTGATACATATTAATTCATGTAGGACAGGGGTGCTTATCCAAAAAGAGAAAATATGGTGAAATAGATTTTATTTAACTTTTGTACCTAACATATGCCTTTATTCATACAATATAGTTTAGCATCAGACTGATGCAAGTTACAGTAAAACAGGATATTTTAAAGGAAATCTAAATGATAAATAAATAAGTTAATATTCTGAAGATATGATTGTGTTTTGTATATATTGGTGTCTGTTTTCCTCATGGTCATCATCGACAGGAGAACATAATTGACCCGACTTCATCTTGAGCACTCAGTCACTTAAATACAGAGGCGGCAACATTATGAGAGACTGGAGTTTCTTTCCAAAAGGAGATACCCATGGTTTAAAAAAAGTTACACCTAGTCTTGCAAAATGATAAATAACACAAAATGAATCCTAATCCTAATCCTAATCCTTGGTTGACAAAATACTGTCTACATTTTGGAGATATTGAATGATGAACTTCTAGTAATGATTTTAATGATTTTTTTTTTTTAATTCAAAAATGGATTTAGGGCGTTTTGGAAAGAAACTCTTTATTCTTTATGTGTTGTGTACACCTGTTTAACATATACATACTGTGCTTGAGAAACTGACAAGTTCTGTCTGTGTCAATAAAGTTTCCTCCTTCTCTTACTAGAACCATGTGCAATAATTCAAGAGGATTCAAACAGGCAGTGAGCCACCATGTGGCAACTACATGCGCCCCCTAGTGGCAATTTAGGGAACATAGCTGTCTGTATACCTTTCCACATCATGTTCATGAAAATAAATGTATTTTTCAGAACATTTTATGTTAGTCATTTAGCTGACGCTTTTATCCAGAGCAACTTACGAGTGTAACAGTAGAATTAGCTTCAACTCCTATCACCAGCTTTGCAGTACAAGCAACCAATAGCAAGAAGTGCAAGGGTCAGAGCCACAGCCACAACTTCCCATAACCTTATTATTCATTTTTATTGGGATCCTGTTACAAAGACAGTTGTTATTCTTCTTGTGATCCATGTGAAATATCAAATAAAATGTATTTAAAGTGTATTTTTCACAGAAGTGTTGCAATACTCAGCCAGCTGTAAGGATACTGTTCTATAGCTGACCTCTGACCTCCCTGTTGAGTGGGCCAAGCAAGAACAGAATTTATCTGAAAAAATGAAATCATCACCAACTGAACTGCTTTGACTGTGTTGTTGCGGTTGCAGCCATTCCGGGACAACGCTTGTGGTTGCGACAGAACTCAGTGACCTGACTCCTACATACTCTTTCCTCTTTTTCAATAAGCACCAACATTACCACAGCATGCACAATCTTGCCCAGTGTGCTTATCAAAACCCTTTAAGCAATAGGTGTACTCCTCAACACCATCATGAGTAGAAGGCCTCATATTCAGGGTTCTACTGTACTTGGAAAGGGGGGAAGTGTACCAGTAAAACTTTTATTTGTATAAAAATATATATTGAAAAACAGCTCTCTCCTCCAAACAGTGAGTCACATATACAGTGTATATACTGTATAGAGAGAAAGTGTTGAATGAAGGATTGTGGGAACAAGATCCTGTTCTACCTGATTAGAATGAGTTTTAACAGAGACTTTGGGGTTTAGGACCCTGTGCTTAAATTCCTTGATAGCAAACCTAACAAGCAACCAGTATTGTGTTTTCTGTGTGCAGGTCTGAAATCAGCTATAATGTAACGCTAAAACAACAACCATAACCCTAAAAATCAGTTTACCCAACAAATATCCTTACTATAAATAATAGGCAGGAATTTTCAATTTAAAAAAATGCAAAATGGGACCAGTATTACAGCTAAAAACTCTACAAGTTCTAATGTTTTTTTTAATTTTTTTTTCTAGAGTATGAATTAGATTTCAGTTTTTTTGTTCCCTGGGGCACTTGATGATGATGAAAGATTTTTATGCCAACCTCACCACAGGTTGACTGCAAAACAATATCTGTTAAAACCATTGAGTAGTTTTTTGGTTTTCTTTAATTACTGCCACCTGCATGTTGATTTTTTATGTTGACATTGAGCACACTGTGGAAGAGCTC
Source organism: Centroberyx gerrardi (assembly GCF_048128805.1). Classification (NCBI taxonomy): domain Eukaryota; kingdom Metazoa; phylum Chordata; class Actinopteri; order Beryciformes; family Berycidae; genus Centroberyx; species Centroberyx gerrardi. The sequence goes on along the minus strand of NC_136007.1, from coordinate 204,550 downwards.
TGCTCGAAATGTCCATGCAATAAATTAAATAGTTATTTATCAAAGTCACAGTCAGAGTGCAGACCACTTTTTCTACATATTTGCATCGTTGCTGATGATCTAGCACCTGCGAAATACAGTCCAGCCAAGCAGCCTAGTCTACAGAGTTGAGTGAGCTTTTTTCTTACTTAATTTAAAACCATATCATAGACCAAGGCTATAGTGCATGCAACTGTGCTATGACTCAGCATGTTACAGTGGATGAAACAGTGCCATGAGTCAGCAGGCTACAGGATGCTTCTTGGCACAGTGTATGCCATTCTGTATATAGACTTCTTTGTGGCAGCCCACAATAACATCAGACAGGCCCACTACAAAGCAATTCCTCGAAATATATAAAAAATGTTTATTACATTCACACTTTCCTGTCATCCTGACAGGTAACCCAAACCAGCAAACATTTTGACGTTGAATAGATGTTGATGTGTATATATTTTGCTCTTGTTTGGATTGACATTATCACCGTCCATCAAATGCTTGCTGTCCTAAACTATACTAAATTAATTAAGCTAAGCAAAGTGAAGGCTAACCCATGCTAAGATAACCTAACCTAAACTCAGCTCATCTTAAATCTATCGACTCAGCTCAGCTCAACTCTTTACCGTGGCCTAACATCATATTGTAAAAATGTTGTGCTTGTTTGGGTTGACGTTGAACTTGGCTGCCTCCTGTAGGCTACTCCTGCCTGTCAAATGCTTGCTGGGAAGAATCTGTGGGAAAACACTGCCAATACAAACCTTATATTGTTTTAGCACCAATGACTTCAATGGAAGTAGATCTTTTGTGTTATGCTTGATAATTTTGACATGATATAAGGCTTTTAACATGTGTTTCAAAAACTGTCCCTAACTAAACTAAACTACACTGTGGGCTGTGGCTGTTGTCAGTCCCTCCCAGTGAGAGCAGGTTTGTCTATCAGGATGGGGTGTGCCATACATGATAATTGCTGATAGTGCTGCTGGGTGGCCCAACCTCACTTCCCAGAAAATAACTCAGAATGACTATACTACACATATACTGGCACACGCACTAATGTATGCACACATGAATGAACACATACTGTACATGCGTGTGTATGCACACTCACACTCAAGCTTTTATTGGGAAAAAGGAAAAAAAAAACAACTATCAATCTTGCTGCAAAGTTTGTATCTAAATGTCACCAAATACAGGAGAAAATGTAAATATTAAGAATGATTTTGTAAATGTTGTCTTGTTGTAAGAAATGCTCCCTCATCCCTCTCAATCTCCTATATTGTTACACACTGACTTCTATTATATTGAATGTATCGAATTGCTTTTATATACTACTATGCTTTTTTACATGATATTGTTGATATGTAGAATTGTTTGTCTATTATCCATTATTTATTTGACTTTATCCTTTTCAAATGCTTTGGCAACATAGATCCTTTCTGTCATGCCAATAAAGGAGATTTGAATTTGAACTTGAATGAGAGAGAGACAGAGAGAGATAGATAGAGAGAGAGAGAGAGAGAGAGAGAGAGAGAGACTTCATGTCTGTTTCTTGCCTTTTTCTCTGTACTTGAGAACTTTAAGTTGTTGCCAGATGTAGCCTATGAAAATAAACCTCAAATATTAAAATTCCTTTATTTTGAGTTATTGTGTGTTTAATTTTGGATACAATGCAGTCCACTTTGGCCAGTTGAGGGGAGACAGTAGGCCTGTAGTGCTGGACAAAAAAGCTTAGAGATTGTAGATATGGTGGGGCGGATCTATTGAAGCTTTCTTGAACTTGAACTTGAACCTGTCTGTTTAAGCCAGTGGTGTCCAATGATGTGCCATCAATGGCCAAGGAAAGACAGTATTTTGTTCCAAACAAATAATAATTTCACTCATTAGTTTCCCCTCTCTGATTAAAGTTGTCTTAATTAATGAAATCAGCAGGTTAATGTTTGGTTGTAAAACCTCCAAAATCTTGGCCTTCCTTCGTATTGGTGACCACTGGCTTACTACTACTAATAATCTATAGCCTATAGATTAAAAAGTAAAAAAAAAACAATAGATAAAAAAGTGTAAACAATAGATAAAAAAGTGAACAATATTTAAAAAAAAAAAAAAAAAGAATAAAAGAGGACAGCCTATAGACCATCAAGTAAAAGCAAGTCTAAAAAAAGTGCAATTTTAGAAGTGACAACTGGAACGATCAGAAGAGTGCTGCCTAAGAGTCTCACGTTAAAAGCTCAGAGACAGTTACATGGTAGTGATCACCTTGTTTTTAGCTTGACGACCATTTCGTTTTGAGTTTATCCAATGGATTTTGAAAAGGCTTCATACACGCGCCAACCCATAGGCTAATCCTTCAAATGAAAAAATGGAGTTACTCCAAAATTTGTGTTACAAGTTTTCACATGATAGCAGCGATATCTTCATCTATATATCATCTTCATCTGTCCCAATCACCCTTAATTCACCCTATCTTCACTGCCCAAGTATGGGCTACTGATAACAACATAACTTGATGAATATGGGCCATCAATCTAAGAAATACACACACAGCGCTTCGCCCCCATCTAGTGGCCAAATATATAATTGTAACATTTCAGGCTTCAGTAGGCTGACTGTTTCTTTGCAGCAAATGTGGGATGTCTTGGTTTGAAAGTTTCAACTGTCTATTTCAACATAGGCCTATTACTATCAACGGAGACAAATAAGACTTTTATTGTAATAAGCCTGGATTTGTAAGATTCCATAATAATTAGTCAAAATAAGACATTGTTTATTTGATTTGATTTATTTATGTCATGCATGTAAATAATGTCCAGCCCACACGGTTTATATGACACCAAAACTAATTTCTTACATAGCTGGTATGCTTGCAGCACTTGTTTATATTTGACTCACCGGTATGAGTCAAATATAGCCTAAACAAACTGAGCTGCAAGCAAAATAATGGAAACAAACTGAATAAAAAGCAAGCAGTCTACGCCATGCCACAAATAACCTCAACTCAGATAAACCTACACAAGTAATGAGACATTTGGTGCAGCATGATGACGACTTGATTCCAGGAAACGTCTCTCGTATGGAGAAAACGTAACGGCAAACCCATCAATCTGGCAGTTTTATGTGTCCTTGCATATCGGCAGAGCTGCATACCTGTTAAAATATGGCTCATGGTCTTTGCTAAACCATTACGAGCCACACTTCAATTCGGTCGACGTATAATCCACCAAGCAAGTGAATTTTGGTTGGAGAAGATTGTGGGAATAAAGGTCCTAAAAGTTACAATTATATTGAAATAAGCACTACTTGACCAATTATATGTATGCCGAATTAAAGAGCGTCTCCAACTGATTCAGAAAAGTGTTTAAGTCATATTTTAAAATGCTTGTAGCTTTGACTTAAAGCAAAGTCACACTAAGTTGCCAGGTTTTTGAATGGTGTTCGGGATACAGTTTCAATAAGGGATAAAGTCACGAATTTGGGCTTATTATAGGTCCCTGTAGAGAAGAAGAAGGGGATACTAAACAAAAATGATCGCTAACAAGGGGTACAATAAGGGTGAAGTCAAGACGCGCGTTTGAGTAGCCTAGTTTACTAAACCCGTCAATTTAGCAAGCCTACCCAGATGCGTATTGAGTAGACTAGGCTTTAGGACAAACAAGGTTCAAACAAGGCTGGCGAGTGTTAAGATCACTTTAGGGAATAAAGGTTGTTTGTAGATTGTTCTTGTTCTCCCAGTTTTCACAAATAAATTAATCAGCGCCTTTATCCTGTTTGCTTTACTTAGTTACTAAGTAAGTTTACTGAAGATGGAAAAACAAATGTCAAACTGACTTTACTGAGGTTCAATGTCCAAGTGTGAACAAGTTGTGCCCTCCTTACCAGCGGTTTCCGACACGTCTGGTATGCTTCATGTGTGTTCTTGCTGTATGCTACATATGTGCGGATATGGGCGGTGTCTGAGGGGGATATAAGGAGAACAGAAGATAACTGATTTTTTTTCCCGATTGCAATTTTTTGGTGTTCAGTCAGTTGACTTTTCTTACATTGGCTACTATTGCCTTGCTAAAATGGCATTAGTTGGTAAAATCGCAGTAGTGACTGGAGCAGTCCAGGGTTTAGGAAGAGGACTCTCGGAGATACTTCTGCAAAACGGTGCCAAGGTAAAGTTCTGCCTCAGAAATGTTACTAAATAACATTTAGGCATAGCCTACATTGTTGAGATGTTGGGGAAAACATACGTTTTCCCTTTTTTATTCTGGCCTTGTGGATGTGAATGTGTGTGAGGGAATAGTGGACACTGGGGATTTGTATGTCTGCTGTTTCTTTTGCAACTTGAGCTGCACTGACACAACGTCCGATCTGTTAGCTGGCAATAATTGACATTATGTGTGTATGCTGGTAAGGAAGTGTAGGCTACAGTTAATTTTATTCAAATGTTAATGCAAATTGGAGAATGAAAATTTAATTTTCATTTTGCACTTACATTATTTGGGTCAAAATGGGTCAAAATGAAAATGTAAATGTAGCCTAATAATCCAAGTTGGATTCATATTAGCCTACATACTAATATGCATTTACTGACAACATTAAAATGTTAATTAAAAAGCTATTTGAGACAAAGACATGAGGTTTTCAAAGACATGAGCTGCTTTATGGTTGACAATATATTAAATGTTGATTCAAATTAGAAAATTCAAATGCAATAAAACCAGTTCGGTCAAGCTTGGTCAAGCAGAAGTGAGCATCTGTGGCCAAAAAAAAAAAAAAAAAAAAAAAAAAGATTCACTGCCTAGGCTAATTAACCTGGTAACAGATGTCACAAATGCAGATCTTACTAAATTCTTACTTTATTTCTTAAACTTACAGTACTTCCAAAGCTGTATCCATAAATGTATTAATAGACAGGCTTCTAATCCATCCTATAATTTCTTTAGTAAGTGGTGTCATTATTGCATCTCATCTCATCTCATCTCATCTCATCTCAGCAAGGATCTATGGCCTGGGGATAGGATAATAATTGGAATCCTATCTACATATATGGATGGCGTAGTAAATTATCCTTCATCCTTGAAAATGTATTTCACTAAAACTGCAAATCTGTGACTCCATTACCCCTTGACCGAGCCTATTAAAGCTGCAATAAGCAATTTTCGACCACTAGAGACAGAAACCACAACACATTTGTAAACTTGAAAGATGCATTTTCTGGAGAAAATGTGTGTGATTGCTGAGAGCACAAACTGTTGCTTGTAACAAATACCTAGCATAATTATGTGGTGTGTGCAGGCACGTATGTGTGTGGACGTGTCCGTGTGGGTATGTGCATGTGTGGGTGTGTGTGTGTGTGTGGTTTTGTGTCTCTGTGTGTGCACGTTTGCATACCTGTGTGTTTGCGTATGTGTGCTTGTGTTTGTTTGCGTGTGTGTGCATGTCTGTTCCTGTGTGCACGTGTGTGTGTGTGTGAAAAAATTAGAAAAAGTAAGAGAAATGGAAGCAAGAAAGACGAGATTCTAGAGTTTAAAATGAGTAATAAAGCAGGGAAGTAGTAAGTGGGACTATTTACAGTTGGAAGCAAAAAGTGTGAAAAAGGTCAAAGAATGAAAAAGGAAAAAAACTGTGAAAACAGTGTTAGAAGAAACAGTGCATTGAGACAGAGTGCAAAGTTGAGAAGTGTGTAAGAAGACTGACAGTAGAAGCAGAGAAGGAGTATCAATTGTAGGAAGAGTAGAAAGAGTATAAGGAGTATTTTGAATAAAAAAAACAGTATAAAGGTGAAACTAGGAAAGGAAGGGAGAGTTTTTAGACATCACTGACTATGGATATTGTGTTAAAACTAAAGCGGCTGACGCAAAGTATAATATGTGTATGTGTAAAAATAGTAATGTAGGAATAGAAGATGTATTGTGAGTAGAAAAAAGTAAGAAAGTGACAAGTAATAACGTTAGAAATGTACAAAATATATATAGTAGCAAGAAGTAAAAAAGTATGAAAATATGTAAAAGACATGTTAAAAAGGTGAAGAATGAAAAAAGAAGTGGAGAAGAGCTGCATGCGTAAGGAGAGCTGCAGTGGAGCAGAAGCTAGTGTGAAAGAGAGTGGAGCACTGGTGTCGAACAAACGTTAATAACTCAAAAACTATACGTCATATCGCTTATAAATTTACACCGTGAGTGAGAGCAGAAGTAGCTGAAGGTTTTGACATATAACATGTGTTTGTAGTGTTAAAAATGTGGGAATTATCACAGTTTAAAAAAGGCATAAAAAGATGAGTATGGAGTCTATGGAGTGGCTAGAGTGTGTGATGACATCACGCACTATAGCAGAGCTCCATTGACTCCCATTATAAAGATAGAAAAAAGTATAAACTTAAACTGTGATAACTCGAAACGTACAAAAAATATCAAAAAGCTGAATTAGAGGTGACCCGTTTAAAGTTTGAATGGAGTTTCTAGCTTAAAGTATGAAAGAGTTAGCCTGGTTCCAGACTCCTGAATCGCGACCCGCCCACTCTTCAGATTTGGTCAAGCGATTCAGAGTCTGGTGTTGCTCTATTCAAAGGCGATTTCTCGATCCGAAAAACGATCGAGCCAATCACTGCCTTTGTGGCCGAGACTTTCACAGTTTCACAGTGTTGATAAAGTCAAAATCACCTACGGTTGTGATGCAGTGACAGCAGAAAGGCATCCAGTCGGTCCAAGCCCCTACTGAGTATTTACTGTGGAACCAGGTAACTTGATGTTTTCTTTAGACAACGGTAGATGTTACTTAAGGCTGTGTCCCAAACATGATGATTAGTGATGATTTCTGTACATTAAGAGTGATGACATCAGCAGAAGATGTATTTTAAAGGCATGATTTTAACTGGGTAACATTAAAGTACTCTAACACGTTACTTTTAATAAAGACTAACTTAGTAACGTAACTAGTTACTAGTTAGGGCAAGTAACAAAGTAAAGTAACTAGTTAGTTTCAAAAGTAATTTTCCCCAACACTGGTCACTAGTGATTGGTTCGGGAAAAATCACCCCCCCCTACACAGAAAACGGCTAACATAGAGGCAATGTTAGACTGAATAAGGAGTGGAAAACTAAATGGCCATTCAGTCTGAATATCAGGCTATGAAAGAGTAGTTAGAGTTCAAAAAGGGCATGGTTTCGACATTCCATCCATTTTTAAAAGTGACAAAAAGTTCTATATTTTAATAAGTATAATACATATCAAAAAGTTGTATAGAAGCACACTTCTCCTAAAGAAGCTGAACAGTTTCAAGTTTGAAAGGAGTCTCTAGGTGAAAGTATGTAGGTGCTGAAAATCAAGTCAATCAAATAATAAAGAGCGAAGATAACATAGGTGTGATTGCTGAGTCAGCAATCACACCATAAAACTAGGCTACTGCACTACGGAGGCCCCTAAGGACAAACTTAGCAAATCACAGTTCATAAAGGCTAACAGCTAAACTAACCATACCTACGGAGAAGTGTCACTTATTGCAGGTTTAATATTTAGTGATACTGTCAGCAAATGTGCATATTAGTACATGAAAATACAAATTGGATTATTACATTCAAATTTTAATTTTGACCAAAGTAATGCATCCCAAAGTGAAAAATGAAAATGTTTAGGTGCCCGCCTAATCAAAAGACCAACTATGGCATACAATACTATGCAACCCAAGATACAGATTTGTTATCTTTTTGGTAGTGGTAAAGTATTCAGTTGCATATTGACACCAGATGACACTGCAAAACAAAATCATGCCCTGCAGAAATCTTTCAACATAACTACTCACAGAAAACAAAATGGAGAGAATCAGTCAACAGTGGCTGGAGTGATGTGATATTAGCATCCACAAACAAAACGCAAGCAGCAAGCCACAGCCAAATATTGTGCAGCATGTCGCTGATGGTAATTTTCCCTCTTGATATGTTATGTGATGAGAGAACTCTATGTAGCGTGTTAGCTAAGCTGAACATACTATAGTCTGAGGCAGGATAACTGTTAGCAAGTCTCCATTTTACTGACTGGTCTTGATGTATATCAGGTCGCCCTCCTGGATGTGAATGAAACCGGGGGGAAGAGTTTAAAGGAAGCCTTTGATAAACAGTATGGACCAGACAAAACTCTGTTCCTGAAGTGTAATGTTGAGTCAGAGGAGCAATTCAAAGGTAAAATCTTACCTTAGTATCACACACACACGCCCGCCCGCATGCACGCACACACACGCACACACACACACACACATCTTCTCCTTCATGTGCTTACATACATTTCAGAAAGTTGTTGATAACTGCATGTCAGTCAACACCTCAGGAGGAAGACCTCAACTCAGATGTGAAATTGAAAAGTTAATCACAATGTGTTATTTGCTACTCTGAATTTTCCATCAGTCTTATGCTGCTAACTCTCTGCAAACAGCTGCCCTTCAGAAAACCGTGCAAACCTTTGGACGACCAGACATCATGTGCAACAATGCTGGCATCATAAATGAGACTGACTGGGAGAAAGCTGTCTCCATAAACCTCGTAAGATGTAGAAAGAGCACTGAACTGCAACTGGTTGTGATTATGTCATGTTTACTAAATAACAGCTGTGACTTTTGTGATTCACAGTTTGTGCTCTTGCACCACTCCCACTAGGAAATTCCGATTCTGTTCTGTTTCATGCATCGGAGAGTGGAAAGAGTGATTTAGCAACCAGCTGACATGAGCTTTGTAATGTTACATGAATTGTTGCTTGTAGTCTTGCACCACTACCAACAGGAAAAATCTGAGTTTGTTCTCTTTTCAGCCATTAGAGAGTACAAGGAATGATTTGGTAACCAAATGATTAAGGGGAATGGGCTTTTTATTGCAGCCTATTCAGTTCCATTTTACAACATTTTGTAACACAAACGGCTGCCTGCAACAGACGCCGATGTAGTAATGAAGGATAGAACGACTTCTGCTGTGGTTATTGCTGTAAAATCAACAACATACTAAACCTCTACCATACTGTGATGTAGATGGGTGTTGTGAGAGGGACCTACCTGACTCTGGAACACATGAACAAGTTGACTGGAGGTCAGGGAGGGGTCGTCGTCAACGTAGCATCCATGGCAGGTACGACCCACAATGCACTTGGACCAGTGCATTGTTGTCATTTCAACAAGGGGAATAGTGGGGAGGATTTTCCTTGCCTTTCTTTTAAAATCTACAGTAGTTAGTAGAGAGACACATAGTTTTTTTTTAGTTAGCATTTAGTCTGGGTTTTATGTAACTGTTGTTCATAACATTTGGACAATAATGTATTAGATATTTTTTTAGCTTCAGTTGTAGAGGCCTAGAATTATGGTTTTGATAGATAAAGAAATACATAGGATAAGATAAGGAGAATTTTATTGATCTGAAAGGAGAACTTGGGTCACTGCAGCAATAAATAATATGAGATAAAAATCCAATAAAAAAACCCCAAAAACATGTAAGATTAAAGATACAGAGCTCCCATTGGGTAGAGATAATTCTCACCAGACTTCAAGAAGATTTTAGTATTGGAAATTTCCAAATACTGAAATCTTGCACCAACAGCTTCCGCAACATGCAATAAAGCAAAATGACTTGATTTCCTTAACTTTTCACACATAGAAGTTTATTAGATGTCTCTATTGGTGAATAATGTATTGCATATCAACCATTTTGTCAATTTACTCCAAAATAATGTCCTAGGTCTGTATTTGTGTTAAGATTAATGGAACACATTTAGATTTAGGAGCAGATTTAGCAGGTTGCTCTTATACTGAGCAACCTACAACAAGTACAACAGAATAATAAGCTTACATTCCCAGAAAGTCAACATTACAAGAAACCACTAGTAAGGATTGCAAGGGACAGATGTAATAAATAGATGTCTAGAATAGTCGTGTTTGATAGATAAATGCTTTGTAAAATAAACACGAGCCAGGGAGAAAAGGTAAAATGGGTTATTTGTGCATTCCTATTTGTCTGGATATTGGCAACTCAGAATTTTGAACCATGATGTTGACTGATATGAGTCATATGTACCATCCTACAGGTCTGGGTCCTCTACCGAGCATTCCTGTCTACACAGCCACCAAGCATGGAGTGGTCGGCTTCACTCGAGCCATGGCGGTAAGCAAGGTGTTTTTATGATAAAGTCCGGGGAGCTTAAACCTGAAATAAGCATTTTCAGTCCTTATAACCAATCCTGAAACTAATGTGTGCTATCTGGAGATTGCATTGAGACATAATGATATAAACCAATATCCACACAGCAGCCAGCTGGGTTGCTGTTTTCACCTCTTCTCTAAAGCTTGTTGTCAAATGCCGCTCCTGAACGAAGCTCCTCCCGCTTCATTCAGTAGCTTTCAATTTTTTTTTAAACTAGCTTGGCTACTCCCTCGCTGTTTAAAAGCGGCCCTCTCCCCCTCCCATTCCTGAAAAAAAAATCTCGGAATGGTGGAATCGATGAAGTGAGCGAGTAAACTTGTTAAACTAGTAAACTTGTAGACTTGCTATCTACATCTTCACTTGTCATTGTGGGACATGTAACCTTCAGCAGGAGAAACTTCTGCAAAGTGAGACTTCTCCGCAGGTACATTTAGCTTAGCTATTAGCATTTATCCTTCCATTTGTCCTTCGTAGGCCTCCTTCGTGTTGCGGTTTCTGACGCCCTCTAGTGCTCAGAAAAATGGCTTATTGCAGCTTTAAGAAAACATCTGGATTTTGCATATGAGCAGTTGACACAAGAGCAAGCACACACATGGAAGTAGTAATACTGTTCACATGCAGGTCTGTAAAGTATCGCAAATAACTTTGATGATTTTCAGGTCTTGAAAAGTTTGGGAATCGCACTGAAATTTTAAGAATCAGAATTTAGGGCCATGCACATGCTCAGTAAGACTCAGTTCTGACTTGTTAGGGATTCTAGAATTCTAGAATTATTTTTCTCTGCTAAAAGTGTCTGGAACTCATAAACTCAGAACTCATATTATGCAGCCCTACTAGCATGCTGGCTAATGTCGGTAATAGCAGCACAGAAAACACACACACTTGCAGAGTAATGTGGAAGTTATCCTGTATGTCTAACCTGATTTGTGTATGTGTATGTGTATGTGTATGTGTTTACTAGGCTGCCTCTGACATATCAGGCTATGGCATACGGTTCAACGCCCTTTGCCCTGCTTTTATCCAAACTGACATCATCAATGCCATGTATACACCGGAGAAAATGGGACAGTTCACCCACCTGATGGATGCAACCAAAAAACTTATGGAGAAGTTTGGAATGTTAGAGTGAGTCTTTGCTCATGTCCTTTTTGTAATGACAGTTGTAAGCCTTACAAAACAACACACCTTACAGTTTGTTAATGCCCCATAGCATTTCATGGTATTGGAAATCTTAGGAAAAACGAATTATCAAATATTTCATTTTACCTTGCACTGAAACAAAACTTGATCAAATGTCTGTCTACCCTGAATGCTAAGAGCAATCATTTTATGACCAACAAGTAGATTAAGAAAAAACAGTAGAAAGGAAGATCGAGGGGAAAAGTACCTTAACCTATATTGGAATTGAACCCTTCAGCAAACTGAGATCCCTTGATTTTCACCAAACTACACAGGGACATGAAACATCCGGGGCAAGACAACATATCCATATTATCTGATGGTTTTGTTACAGTGAGTGCTGTCATGTGTAAAGTTTGAGGTCACTTTTGAACATTTGTGAATGAGTGATAGGCCTATCACACATCTAAAATACTCAAAAGGCTTGTATATGGGCGTTCACATGTGAATGATTCTTTGCCTTAGTTCTGATACTACACAAGTAATGATAGATCAACCAGGATTGCAATGTACAAACCAACACTCCAGCTTGAAACCAGAATTTTTTCTGTTGGCCTGCTTTACTCCTTTAACCCATTTGTAGAACAGACTGTCCTTTCCACTTAGAATAGATTGTACAGATCCAACCGGATCTAACACAGCAAGAACTCAAACACACATATTACTGCACAGTAATGAGCAAATAGTCCAGGGGTGTTGAGGGTAAATACCTGACTGACTATTATTGTCTGAAATTTTGGTAGCTTAGCTCACAGTAGCATCCAGCACACCCTCAGCACCAATACACTGCGTTGGGTATATGAAATGGCCCATGACCTTTTGAGAGTTACTACAATGATCATGATGAACTTTTCTTTAATGTATTGCATGTGTGAGAGAGGCAAGGAGAGAAAATGCAACAGGAAAAGGTGATTTGACGATGAAGATTTTGCTGAGTTAGTTCATATATGATATCAAATCAATTTAGTAGCACTAATCTGTGGATTTCACTGCATGTGTGAAAGGGACTATAGTAACACAATGCTGACACACTGCACAGGGATAACAAGGTCTCACATGAGGTGCAAAGGGACAATGGAATACACTTATTTGTATGCTCTCATGTGCTGATAGTATACTGTGAAATCATTCTACCTTTTCGTTCCAGGGTGTCTGAGGTAGCCAAGGAATTCCTGCAGCTGGTGACAGATGAGACTAAGAATGGAGAAGCCCTCGTGGTGCAGTGCAAAGGATCAGATTATATCACATTCCCTTCACTAGTTTAAATTTAGTGTTTGGCAATGACAAAACACAACATCACTATCCCAAGCCCTTTGACTGCATGCTATGTTCAAGGCTACTCTGATTTTCAGTGCTTTGCTATGTGAAATCAAGTGTTTTGTAAAATACCAAAGCTCAGCAGGAAATAAACTGCAGCTAAAAATTCTGAGATCTAATATTTATGATTAGGCTAGATGTACATTGTACATAGAACAGTCTAACCTTTACAATTTTAACAAGTAATTATGTTGATTTCCAATACGTTTCTCAATCAGTAATGCTTTTCCTTTGTGTATGTGGAGGATTTCTTTATGTTGACTATTGCTGAATTTGAATCACTGTATTTGCCAACTACAATATACAGTATGCACACAACTTGTGTCCTAGTGACATTTGTCCGGCGACATATCGACATCTAGCATAGTAGCACAGTACATACTGATACACATGACAAAGGGGCAACAGGACCTCACATACAGTGTGAGACATATGACAGACAGCAGACTGCGCATTTCACTGCACAAATACACATAAAGCATTCAGTTACAATGAGCTTCCAGGCAGTGTAGCACACAGTATGGTTGTAGCCGTAGAGGAGTATGAGAAATCTCCAACAGAGCACTGGACCTATATTGATTGATTGATTGATTGATTGATTCGTTCATTCATTCATTGATTCATTTGTTCATTCATTCATTCATTCATTCATTTGTTCATTCGATTGTTCATTCATTCATTCATTCATTCATTCATTCATTCATTCATTCATTCAACCCTGATTTAATTCTCAGGAAACACACTGAGCTTTGGAGCCCTGTTTTTCAGTTGTTTCAATAGATTACAAATAGGTAAAACAATACTTAAAATGCAAGAAAGGGGAAGCGAATGAATAGGGAATAAAAATGAATCCAGTTAGAGGTAAAATCAAACCATAAAATAATCCAGATTTAATGAGGATGCCATTTAAAAGACCATCCTTCCTATTGAAAAACAGAAATAAAGAAAACTAAAAGGACATCAATCAAAGCAATGACATTCAAAACTAACAAGAGTTAGAATCTGTGACTTGAAATGTTGCAAGGATATTGCAGGCCATTCCAGGTATACCATAAGTGAGTTACACTGGGTAGGCTAAAGTGCATAAAATAAGTTAAGAGCATGAAGGATTAACGCAGTATCATGAGGGTGAAAGTGGCATGTGACTTGTGCAGACATTGTGAGAAGTGCAGGGTTGCGTTTACAGAGTTTACAGATAGTAGGGATTTTCAGGGTGTGGTGACTTTTATTCTCACACTCTTTATGTGTGACAGAGTAGTCCACACTGGAAGGACTACCTGGTGAGAAAGGTAACTATGCAAAACTCAAGCAAGATGTAATAAGTTAAATGTGTTTGTTTTCGTGTTGATCAGAAGAGGAACGCTTGGGCTTAAAATGTGTTCACTGGAGGTGTTCATTGGACATGTGGGGAGTCCATATGTGAAGAAAAGAGAAAAGAAAATCCAAGGCACTCTCCTGAAGTTAAAAAGCCTTTATTGACCTTGGCTATTTCATGTTAAAACCTAAGAAAACGCACCAACGCGTTGCGGCCCCACCAGGCCTTCTTCAGGGTGCAGAGAACAATGAAACATACAGGAGGCTACAAACACAGGTGTATATAATCAGACAGAGACTAACTGCTTCTCCCATCAACCTCCAATTGCCTTGTCTGCCTGTCTAAACTGAATGCCTCCCCCCCCCAAAAAAACAACAAAAAACAATACAGAACAAGACACATAGGCCTTTGTGTTGGTGGTCTACTTATAGCAGTAGACTATACTTGAGTTGAATGCCTGCAGTATAACTATATTGTCCCCCCCCCCCCAATTTCTGCTTTCAGCCCTTTCAGAATCCTCATAGAATGTAATTAGCAAACTTTACCACAAGGTGTCACTGTTCAAGTTTGAGTCTCACATACATGGATAAATAGATATACAAACATAAAAACATAAAAACATACATATTTCTCAGCCATGAAGAGGCAAATATAAGGCATAAATAAGATGCTACCATGGAAGCGGGGTGTATGAGGAGTGGATGGGTATACAGATGGGTATACTGAATAATACTACATACAACTATATAACACTACATAACACTATATATGCACTCATTGGGAGTGTCTTCAAACATCAAATTAGCTACAATTCAGAGAATTAATCAAATGAGTCTTTTTTTCAACCATAATGAAGATAAAAAGATAATCTCCATGCACGGACTGCATCGCAATATACTGTGTTTAAAAGCTGAGCTTTCAGCCCCAGGACATCATCAGAGCATACAGTGTGGAAAACAAACATCAAGATAAAGACCCACTTGAATCTCACACAGGTGTAACACGATCAGTTCATTAGTCAAATAAACCAGTCAGAGCATCATCTTTCAGTTTGGCATCTAAGGAGGCAAGCGTTTTATGATTTTATGGAGATGATAAAAACATTCATGTGGTCTTAAATGCTCACTGCTGACCAATGTAAGCTCTTGAAGAGAGGTAAAACCGGTGCACCAGGGTTGAATAGCCTACATATAATGAAAATACTGCAGTGTAAATGCCCTTCAGACTGGTTACAGGCCCCTTTTAACTTATAACTCGTCAGGTGATCAGCATTAGCAATGCCCCTTTAGAAACTGTACCTTGGTGTTTCAATCTGAAATGGCCGCCTAGGGCATTCGTCCCCCCTGCACCCTCTGCCTGTACATGAGAGTATACCAAAGGCTAGGTAGCAGCAGTGACCCGACCCCTGTCTGTCCCACTACCTGTAGGAGGGTCTTTCAGGGTCGAAATAAGTAACTTGACTGTAGATTATTGGATGAAGTAATACAACTTGTAATACTGAAATGCTGTGAAGCGCCATGTGAGGCTGTTGGTTGGGCATGTGGTAACTTTAGTTTTCAAATTATCCCAATTTTTTGGGGCAGTTTTGACATCAGCCTTGCATTCCAGGCTGCAAACACTTGTCTACACGTGAACAACATTGAGAACTAAGGTCTGTGTGATGTCTGAATGAATCTGCAGAGCATTAACAGATCCATGTGTGCCACATTAAGGAAGTTACTTGAAAGGTGTAACCTCAGTTTGAATCCTATTAAATGATATCCTTTTGTACCTTTCTTTCTTGAAGAAACCACTGATCTAATGTGACTGAATTTGTCTAAACAACTAAACAGGACTGCATTGCTTTCATGAACAAATGTCAAATCAGTGTTTTCTTTAAGGAGGAATGCTTCAATAGCATTTTAATATGACCCACAGTGTCATGAATAGGGGTGGGAATAGTAGGAATGATGTGTGTGTGTGTGTGTTTGTGTATTGTCCTTTTAAATGTCTGTGCACAGCCCAGTACGGTTAAACAGTTTATGGGACACACACACACACACACACACACACCTTTCTCACTCGTAATTATCTTTCTTTCAATATTTCTGTTAATGTGGATGGAAAAAACTAATAATGCGGAAGAGGATTGGAGCCACGTGTGAAAAATGCATTTGAGTTCTGAGATTCTGACTTTAATCTCAGAATTCTTTTTTGTCATGAGAAGTTTTATTTTGAAAATCCCAGACACTGAAGAGCGGAAGTGTTATTGTTGCTACGTTAACTTGACACCAGCAGTTAGACGCCTACCACGTGTCCTTTTTTCTGATTGGGCGACGATTTTGAAGCTCCAACTGACCAATGAACAAGCGGCTCGACAGACATATAAACCGGTTCCCGACAACAGCAACACATTCATTGATTTAATCACGAAGAACATCAGACAATGTCTGGAAGAGGTAAAACCGGCGGCAAAGCTCGTGCCAAGGCAAAGACCCGCTCATCTCGTGCCGGTCTTCAGTTCCCCGTCGGCCGTGTTCACAGGCTGCTGCGCAAAGGCAACTATGCCCAGCGTGTCGGTGCCGGAGCCCCGGTCTATCTGGCGGCGGTGCTCGAGTACCTGACCGCTGAGATCCTGGAGTTGGCCGGAAACGCCGCTCGCGACAACAAGAAAACCCGTATCATCCCCCGTCACCTGCAGCTGGCCGTCCGCAACGACGAGGAGCTCAACAAGCTGCTGGGTGGAGTGACCATCGCTCAGGGCGGCGTGCTGCCCAACATCCAGGCGGTGCTGCTGCCCAAGAAGACCGAGAAGGCCGCCAAGAAGTAAACTCGACCAGCTTGTTTTCGGATCAAACCAAAGGCTCTTTTAAGAGCCACCCACTGTCTTCAAAAGAGTTCTCCTTTTATTAACAAGTTGTGCTGTGGAAATTAAGGTTTAATGATATAATGAATATAAGACTGTGAACCCTGAGTTAGTAGGCTCTCCTAAGATATATCTGCCTTCCTAACTTAATACTGCATGGTTTAACATTGGGAACCCTCAACGCTTACAAAACTGATGATGGAATAAGATTTCAAACAATTAAATGATAGTGTTGCCTCACATATGGAACATGCACAGAAAAAAACGCTTTAAGCGCCAAATTTAAAAGGGCATGATGAGTAGGACCGAGAGCCCCAATGAGTTGCGTGGTCTTCTGACCCCGCTTTGACAAATAGATTATTCAAATTTAAAATATCCGGCGTTTTTTTTTAAACAAGTTCTTTACACAAATAGCATATATAAGTAATTAATAAAAAACAAAATAATGAACCACTAACAAAAAATCAAATATAATCTTATATAATATAAACTCACTCATGCTGAAACTAGAATAGGTAGCTGGTGAATGTTGCTGCCTGTCTTATGGTGCTGTAGATTTATGACGGTGTAGCCTGATGTTTTCTATGGTACTCACTGGTATGGTAGTATATCATTCTGTTAAACTCTGAACTGGGCCTCTATATAAATGCTCACCTTGGATTATGGCACAAGGGATATTAACATCATATCCTGTGTATTGATAAATGCTATATAATATTGTTTTTTATTTAAACAAGCTGACTGTCAGATTATTTCAGCATGAAGCTGGATATGTCATGATTCTTGTGTTTGAGATTTATGTTTGGAATCTATAAATGCTGTTAATTTTTTTTACACAACATATACTCAAACCCATATAGGCCTAATTACATTTGTAATGTAACAGTTAGTATTTTGAATTGATTGTATTGATTAGTTTGTCCTAGTGTTTCAGTCAGTTAGATTGTCCTCCATGTGTCTGTAAAGTTAAGGGGTTTGATTCCATCTGGGGATTGATACATGTCATCTTCCTCTCTTTCCTGTATCTGTATAGAGAATCATCTTAAAAAAAGCAGAAAGGCCATCCATTTCCCAGAAGACATTCATTTCTCTCAACAAAATTTCACATTTCATCATTTTCACGCCAGTATTTAAAAAAACAAATCTTAAAAAACAAAAAAAAAAAAAAAAAAAATGTTTTGGCAACAAAATGTTCCTTTCTGTTGTCACTTTTGTTTCTTTTCACTGTGACTAATGCAGGGCTGAAATTTAAAGGAGGACACTGTCCAACTCCAGTTGGACATCCTAGGTAAACCTTTGTGTTGTAATGCATGTGAATGCATTAACCCTAACCCTAAATTCACCAAATGAATCAGCAGTTTGACACCGCTCCTAGTCTAGCTAGCAGTTTGTGAGTCTGTTGTCAAACGGAGCACAGTGAACTAAAGTGCAAGCAGAGCCTTTCAACAGGAGACACTGACATATTTTTTTCTGTTTTTAATCATGTTGAAATGACTGTGTTGATGAATGTTATGATTCAGGCATATTT
This sequence comes from Centroberyx gerrardi, assembly GCF_048128805.1. Classification (NCBI taxonomy): domain Eukaryota; kingdom Metazoa; phylum Chordata; class Actinopteri; order Beryciformes; family Berycidae; genus Centroberyx; species Centroberyx gerrardi. Next base: position 186,195 of record NC_136007.1, on the reverse strand, counting down.
AGACAACATTAAAAACATCAAGTCATAGAATTGGTAAAAGAATGAGGAGATGCAGGTCAGAAAGAGTATTTGTGTGCATTTTTTTTGCATTTATTTTGAAGGCTAAATCGCCTAACCGGAAACGCAATTGCTGATAGACTCTAGGTGCTAACTTGCCACAACTGAAGTTCCTTTGAAAAAAAAAATTGGGGAAGGACTGCAGAGTTTGGCACCGCCCAGCAAAGCTGCTCTTTCCTTCCTCATTTACGTCCGCAAAAAAGGTTTAAATACTGAAGCTTTCTGGAATTCTGGATTAGTTTATTTTTGCTGTGAAAGAAAACGCATCGAAAATGAGTGGTCGTGGAAAAGGAGGAAAGGGACTCGGAAAAGGAGGCGCCAAGCGTCACCGGAAAGTTCTCCGTGATAACATCCAGGGAATCACCAAACCCGCCATCCGCCGTCTGGCTCGCCGCGGCGGAGTCAAGCGCATCTCCGGTCTGATCTACGAGGAGACCCGCGGGGTGCTCAAGGTCTTCCTGGAGAACGTCATCCGTGATGCCGTCACCTACACCGAGCACGCCAAGAGAAAGACCGTCACCGCCATGGATGTGGTGTATGCTCTGAAGAGGCAGGGCCGCACTCTGTACGGCTTCGGCGGTTAACTTCATTTACCATCTGATACTCCAACACAAAGGCTCTTTTAAGAGCCGCCCACTTCGATATAAAGAGTTGTGTTCTTTTTACAACTCTTTTAAGCAGTTACTCCTAGAGCTGCATTATCTTTTGTAATACAGCACAACCAACACAATCTAAATGTTAACATTACAGCTAATATGAACATTGTATAATTGACTAAATTAAAAATGATGGCATTTTAACATGGCTAACCTCATACTGGACAACTAGGCAGACAGCTCCCTATTAGAAGGCAAGCAGTTTGAATAATTGTCTAGATAATCAGGCTAGCTGTGTGATTTTGTGTTAGTATCTGCTGTATCAAACATAACATGTAAATGAACCAAGATAACTAACGTTAACTAGGTAAGTGGGTATGTTACTATCTAACTTTATCCAACAAGCCATCTAGCAAGCCAGGAGCTAAAGCAATGCTAACGTGACATTGAGCTTGCTAGCTACATCATTAAATATTTGGGGTTCACACGTTAATGTGCAGATCTAGTTGTGTTTGCCAGTAAACAATTGCCTAAGTATGCATGATTCAGTGGTCAATTGTCCACAGTTACAGAAATGGTTACAGAAAGTCTTTGTGTTGAGTTGAATGATAAGAGATATAGAATTAAAACACATAGACCGGCATATTCCTGGGATATCATGGTAATCTCCAACTCTTTTTAATCCTTTGCAGGGCAATACAAATAAACTTCAAGAATGGCCAGTTTGAATGTTTAATTGGGATGTTTGACAACATGATACCTTCATATTGGCAACACAAACATCTTCTGAACTGCAGGCACCAGTGCTGCGATTAAAGTGTTTTTAGTCGCAAAATTTAGGTCTGGTTTAACCACAAATTAATTTGAATGAGTATACCAGCTCTATCTGCTGTAGTTCTATAGGAGAGTTCTTTCTGTAGCCACTCCACGCTCACGCGCTGAATTTCAACCAATCGTATACGAGGAACAGCACAGCTCTATTTGCATCAAGTGTATATAAAAACAACGGTACCGCCTCTCCGTAACCATTTTCTGCTGTGAAATATCGAGGGCTCGTCATGCCTGAACCCGCAAAGTCAGCGCCCAAGAAGGGCTCCAAGAAAGCCGTGACCAAGGCCGCCGGCAAGGGCGGCAAGAAGCGCAGAAAGACCAGGAAGGAGAGCTACGCCATCTACGTGTACAAGGTGCTGAAGCAGGTCCATCCCGACACCGGCATCTCGTCCAAGGCCATGGGCATCATGAACTCGTTTGTCAACGACATCTTTGAGCGCATCGCCGGTGAGGCGTCTCGCCTGGCTCACTACAACAAGCGCTCCACCATCACCTCCAGGGAGATTCAGACCGCCGTCCGCCTGCTGCTGCCCGGTGAGCTGGCCAAGCACGCCGTGTCCGAGGGTACTAAGGCGGTCACAAAGTACACCAGCTCTAAGTAAACCGCTTGGAACTACATCCACCCAAAGGTCCTTTTAAGGGCCACACACTACTTCAACAAAGAGCTCATCTATTCCCATATTCGTTATAGTAACAGTAACTGCGCATAAAAGCTGCTTCGACAAATTTTGCTCCTGGAAATCTTTAGCTCTATGAATTATAAGTCTCTAATATTTGTACATTACAAGCTCCATAGTTTTTATGATTCCTCTGTCCTCTCCACTACCCAGTATGTGGACGCAATCCATACTAAATGCATGTAATGACAATAATATATCTGTCAATGTTCAAGCTATTTTTCACAGTCCAAAAAACTAACCCTAAAATTTTGAACAACTATTTGTTTCTTTATTTCGTTCTATTATAACATAATTGAAACTTAAATGTTAACCAATTACATAGCCTGCTGTCATATGTAACTGTGCATATTAAAAATGAAATTACACAATTACCAGTAGGCCTACTATTTTGGTTTCAGAATCATGTTTGCCAAGTAAAGTTCACAATACAAGGAATTTGCCTTGGTATGTAGGTGCATACAATAAACATCGAGAAAAATAAGAAAGTAGAAGTAAAAAACACAAGAAGTACTGCAAGTCAAAGTCAAGAACATAAATATAAAAAACAAAAAGATATTTACAATACAGAATATGAAAAAATATAATAAAAAATGTGCAATATATCTGCTATTAAAGTGAAATGGAAAAGCTGTACAGTTAGTGCAGGAATGAGCAAAATATTGACCAGAGGAATGTTCACTGTACAGAATGCATAAATGTGATGCATTGAGTCAGATGTGGAGACTGTACATTACTGTAACGTGTAGTGCCTATGAGGGGAGGGGATAAGGGTCCGTGTCACTGGGGATCCCGGGCCTTGTTGATGAGGCCAGCTGCAGACAGGAAGAAACTGTTCTTGTGGCGTGAGGTTTTGGTCCTGATGGACCGCAGCCTCCTGCCAGAGGGAAGTTTTTCAAAAAGTTTGTGTCCAGGGTGGGAGGGGTCGTCCACAATCTTTCCTGCTCGCCTCAGGGTCCTGGAGGCGTACAGGTCCTGGAGAGATGGCAGATTGCAGCCAATCACCTTCTCAGTGGAGTGAATGATACGCAGCAGTCTGCTCTTGTCCTTGGCAGTAGCAGCAGCTTACCAGGTGGTGATGGAGGAGGTGAGGATGGACTCAACGATGGAGGTGTAGAAGTGCGCCATCATCGTCTTTGGCAGGTTGAACTTCCTCAGCTGCCACAGGAAGTACATCCTCTGTTGTGCTTTTTTGGTGAGGGAGCTGATGTTCAGCTCCCACTTGAGGTCCTGGGTGATGATGGTTCTGTACATGTTTCTATACTGTATCTTAAACCTTCAAATTATATCTTACATAAACCTATGTTACTACAGTATATTGTCAGTTTGACTGATATATTACTTTACCCTACAGTCAATACTACTTTAATAGGGGGTAATCAGTCCATGTAGTAGTTTTTCTTTTTTGTTTTAGACAGTAAGTTGGCTGACATATATTAACTATTTATTATTTTAAGTTTAACAACTCCCTTTCAGAATCTAGATCAGTCAGCCCAGGTGCCCCACAAGGCTGTGCCAGCTCACCAGTCCTCTTCACATCATACACAAATGAGTGCACAAGCAGCCAGCCTGGGAACTACATATTAAACTTCTGCCATACTGCCATCCCCATCTTACTGCACAAAGATAAGAAAACACATCAGCCTACCACTCCGTGTGATGTTAACTATCTTATTTTAAATGCAAAGAAGACTGAGGTGACTGTATTTGACCCTAGGGCAGTGAGGGATCATGGGCCGATGGTCGTACATGACGAACCACTCAGGTAGAAATACATTGGTGTTCATATTGACAACGCATTCAGCTGGAAGACCCATGTTGAAAGTCTGTGTTCTCGACTTTGTGCCTACCTCAGTTAAGTTTCTGAATAGTAGGCTAGCGAAGTATGAGGCTATGGGGCTATGTGCAATCATTTCTCAGTAATAAGCTATGGGGGTTGTGTGTTCAGTGCAATAGTTGCAAAGGTGCATGATGCAACGGGGTTGTGCAATGGGTTGCTTTCAATTATTTTATTGGTATTGTACATACGTTTATTTATTTGTTGTATGATAATGTATGCATGTATGGTGTGAAGCATGCTGTGTATGGAACTGATGTTTTTATTGAGTGACACAGCAACACAGAGTGCAAGACAAATTTCCCCACGGGGACAACAAAGCATATCTCATCTTAAAGCCACTTTAGTCAAAGTCAGACTCTCTATGTTGGCTGGACAGCTCTGGTAGGATCTGATCCCAGACCAGCAGAAGAGCCTGTGACTGTAGAGAGACCATAATATAAAGTTACTAATGGAAATATTAAACTACCACAGTGCTACTAATGAATTACTAATAAAAAAATTAAAAAATTTTCTCATCAAGTTGTCTTTTCTCTGTCCCTGTTAATTTAAATTATTAAACTATTCAGCAAGAAACAAGTCCATCTGTGACAAAAAAAGAAAAAAAAAAGAAAAGTGTATCTCTAAACTTGTGAAGAGCTGAGAATCACAAGTTTGTAATTATATGATTAAGTATCGGAACAGAAACACTGACTTGCAGTAGATTCATAAAACCAGGGACAAATGTGTAACCAAAATTCAAAGCAGCTGCTGTTTAATAAAATCACAGAGTAAAGAGGCTGAAGTGGTTTAAAAGGTAGTTTTACACACAATAAAAAAAGATAAATATAGAATGATATTTCAGTCGAATGGACTCAAACACAGCAAGTTGGATTACAGTGTATTAGACAATCATGACATTTGTGTCCATTGGAGAAAATACATGTTTGGCCTACTTTCATGTAAAATCAGAGAGTATTACAAACTTTAACAAAACATATTTTCAGTTTCATTAATCATGACTGCAGCATTCACCTGAGACAGAAAGTAAACGCCTCAGGAACAATCTCTCACAGGAAGTCAAGGTAACCCGTCCTAAATCACCGCCAGCATCAGTGTGTTTACCGACACCAAAACATCTGCCGATTAAAACAAAACAAATCACAGCACTACAGTACTTTGACTTGTATTCCCTCGTCAGACATCTCTACTTACTGGACAACTAGTGTTGTTTGGAATGTAAAGCATATTAAACCATTTTACGAGTCGAAATGTGAAGAAATCCCACTGCGAGCTGAATACTGTGACGGTGTATCAGAGAGGTTTGAAGCTTCCCTGAATAAAATGAAAGTCTCCTCATCGCTAAAAACGACTTCATCCCGAGAGGAAACAAGTTTTCTAACAGGTCCAATAACAGTTACACTTGAAACCATCTCCGATCTGCGTATTTTATCTGTAAAAGGTGGAAGAGAAAGCACAAGTCTCGCCACATTTGAGCTGCACAGGGAGCGGCTGTGTGTGTTGGGTCTACACGGTCCTCATGCTGTGTATAAGTCCCGCCTCTTGCTCTGCATCGACAAACCGTTCAGTGAGACTTTGTAGAGTTGTGAGAAGCAGAACAGACTAGAAGAGAAGAATGGCAGAAGTCGCTCCAGAACCCGCCGCCGCCTCCCCGGCAAAAACGGTTAAACCTGCGAAGAAGAAGGCTGTGAAGCCGAAGAAGAGCGGCCCTAGCGTCGGTGAGCTGATCACTAAAGCTGTGTCCGCCTCCAAGGAGCGGAGCGGCGTGTCTCTGGCCGCCGTCAAGAAGAGCCTGGCTGCCGGAGGCTACGACGTGGACAAGAACAAGGCCCGCGTCAAGATCGCCATCAAGAATCTGGTGGAAAAGGGCATTCTGGTCCAGGTTAAGGGGACCGGGGCCTCCGGCTCCTTCAAGATCGCCAAGACGGCTGAAAAGGTCAAGAAGCCGGCTGTCAAGAAAGCAGCTCCGAAAGCCAAGAAGCCCGCTGCCAAGAAACCCGTCAAGAGCCCCAAGAAGAAGGCTGCAGCTAAGAAGACAGTAGCCGCTAAGAAATCCCCGGCGAAAGCAAAGAAGCCCGCAGCAAAGAAACCAGCGGCTAAAAAGGCTGCTAAGAGCCCGAAGAAGGCGGTGAAGAAGCCCGCTGCTGCCAAGAAACCTGTCGCCAAGAAGGCTGCAAAGCCCAAAGCAGCAAAGCCCAAAAAGGCACCCAAGAAGAAGTAAGCTTCCCGGCTTTACTCGACCACTGTTTGCCCCCAAAGGCTCTTTTAAGAGCCACCCACTACTTTGAAAGAGCATTTCCTTTTTACATTTTTTTTGGTCATATATAAGATACACTTAATTCAAGTTAGTTGATATCACCGATTACCCCACCCCCTTCTCTCTCACCACACAGAAACACCAGATAAACACTCTGACTACAATGTTGGTTACTTTTTACTGTTTTGTCAGGTTATAGACGCAAAATAAATGCACACATTTAAATAAGTGATGTGTAAGTAGGCCTACGTGAGGTATTTGTATAGATTGTAAATACTTGAGTAAATGCATTACACAGTATGCCGGTTAAGTACTTGGACTTTATTAATCTTCTGGACTCAAACAGGTTTGACTCAACATGACATGACATTTGCAAGAAAAATGATGCATTGGGCGAGTGTTAACTTCCCATCCTGTACCTTTTCTGTTTCCTCTTCTGTAGATTATAGACAGAGCACCAACTACATAAGCATCATAAATCCCTGCACATTTGTCTTAATACATGTATAAATACTGTATTATAGTTTGCATAGTTATTAAAGTGTTGCATATATTTTAATAGGTTAAGTAAATCCATACATGTAAGAAGTGCATGTTTTCCGTTCTTCACACTCCACTCAGCGTGTTGAATCCTATTATTTCATTCTATTAATTTAATTGTATTGTTTGAGTTTATTTTTATGGATTTTATTGATTTCGTTTCCTTATCTTTTTGTTTTTTTTTACCATGATTTTGCTGGTTATCTTTTCCACATAGTGAAAAAAACTGACTGAAAATACTTGAATAGTAAAAAATAAATAGCAAAATCGTCTTCCTTTTCGGTATTTCTGCCGCCTTTCGTCCTAATTCTGCTGGACTGGAGCTGCTGCAGAGCAGTGTTTGAATTTTGGGCGGACTTTCCATCTGCTGATGCGCGCGCTTCCCTCGGGCAGACCAATCAGCGTATGGCAGCTCTCCGGCACTGGCTACATAAAGCCGAGATTCACTCTCAAACCACATACTTTCTTGTGCTGTTAAGAAGGAAGTGCTAACTTTTCTACCATGGCCAGAACCAAGCAGACCGCCCGTAAATCCACTGGAGGAAAAGCTCCCAGGAAGCAGCTCGCCACCAAGGCTGCCAGGAAAAGCGCTCCGGCCACCGGCGGCGTGAAGAAGCCCCACCGTTACAGGCCCGGTACCGTGGCTCTGAGAGAGATCCGTCGCTACCAGAAATCCACCGAGCTGCTGATCCGCAAGCTGCCCTTCCAGCGCCTGGTCCGAGAGATCGCTCAGGATTTCAAGACCGACCTGCGCTTCCAGAGCTCCGCTGTCATGGCTCTGCAGGAGGCCAGCGAGGCTTACCTGGTCGGCCTGTTTGAGGACACCAACCTGTGCGCCATCCACGCCAAGAGGGTCACCATCATGCCCAAGGACATCCAGCTGGCCCGCCGCATCCGCGGAGAGCGAGCTTAAACCGACCTGTCATCAGTCACACAACGGCTCTTTTAAGAGCCACCTCAGTATTCACTGTAAGAGTTGATTCCGCTTTAAAAGTTAATGTAACCTTGTATAAATAATGAATAGTATTCTTTCTAAATTACAAAAGCATATAACGTACTATAATCACGTGTACTCCAAATAGCATGTATGAGTATGAGGTGGCCTTTGAGGTCATTCCTAAGGTCTCCATTAATTGCTCCAACATCTAGTTTTTTTTCTTTCTCTTATACTTAACACACAAACAATTCTATCTCTCCCATACACCAAAATCACACAATTTGCTGCTTTTACCATACCTACATGTACAACATATCTCTTACACATTCAATAGCTTTACATTTCACGGATACAAATACTGCTCACTCAATTTTGTCTCTAATCTATAAATTCAGTGTGTGTGGAGAGAAGAGAGTGAGTTAAGACTGCTGTTTTCAGTTTTCTCTGTCCACGATTGATATAGAAGAAAAGTCAGTGAAGCAGACATGGCTCATTTGGCTGCCTGGGCCTGATAAGATATGCTTTAAGCACAAACAGTAGATGATCTCAGTGTATGTCTGTAGAAAATGCAACTATATGCATATCTCTTTCTGTCTTTTCTTGTTATCAGTGTTTTTTTTTTTTCCATGTTTCTATGTTATTTCTTCATAACATAGCTTTATTATAATTAAATAATAATAATTAATAATTAAATGTGAATGGAAAAAAAATACAGGTGTCAAAGAGGATTAGGGCCACGTGAAAAATTCCAGTTCTGAGATTTATCTCAGAATTTAGAGGATGAAGTCAGATTTACTTAAATGTCAGAATTGTGATATTAATCTGAGAACTCAAATTGTTAACATGTGGTCCTAATCCTGTTTTGAGTACATAAAAGTTGGTTTGTTATGAGACAGGGCGGAAGTGTTATCGTTGCTGTGATAACTTGACAGGAGCAGAAACCTTTAGGAACCAGTAATCTCTTAAAATAACCTTACATTTTCATTAATTTACATGAATTCACCCCTTCATGCAACAGCCCCTTAAAATTAACCAAGGGATTTATTAATGGAGGAGACCCATCAATAAACCCCCCTTAATATTGACTCCTTACTTTCTACTTTAATGGAAAAATTCAGGGAGACGGCATAAAAAATCCCTTAATTACTACTGTCTCTGTGAATCAACCCATGAATAAATCCCTTATGAATCCATGGTACGTACCTCACTTTATCAAAGCTATGTTATTTTGAATAGATAATTAATGTTTATGTATTGGAGAAATTAAGAACATTTTAAGGGGTCCTCTCTTCTGATTGGGCGAAGGTTTTGACCAATGAACAAGCAGCTCGACAGACATATAAACCGGTTCCCGGCAGTTGCAACTCATTCTTTGATTCACTAGTCAAGAAGAAAGCAACGATAATGTCTGGACGCGGAAAAACCGGCGGCAAAGCTCGTGCCAAGGCAAAGACCCGCTCATCTCGTGCCGGTCTTCAGTTCCCTGTCGGCCGTGTTCACAGGCTGCTGCGCAAAGGCAACTATGCCCAGCGTGTCGGTGCCGGAGCCCCGGTCTATCTGGCGGCGGTGCTCGAGTACCTGACCGCTGAGATCCTGGAGTTGGCCGGAAACGCGGCTCGCGACAACAAGAAGACCCGTATCATCCCCCGTCACCTGCAGCTGGCCGTCCGCAACGACGAGGAGCTCAACAAGCTGCTGGGCGGAGTGACCATCGCTCAGGGCGGCGTGCTGCCCAACATCCAGGCGGTGCTGCTGCCCAAGAAGACCGAGAAGCCCGCCAAGAAGTAAACTCGACCAGTTTCTTCAGACCAAACCAAAGGCTCTTTTAAGAGCCACCCACTGTCTTCAAAAGAGTTTTCCAGGTTTTCTAACCTCTTTATAAATTGTGTAGTGTGTATGCTGCCTAGCTTCCTACTGCATCACTGACAGAACTGATAATGTCAATCCTCAGGCTGTTAATGGCATGCATTTTACAGTTTTTTTTTTTTTTTTTTTTTTAAAATGCTCAATTAAAGAACAATTATGTTATGTGGGATATAGATAAAACTCTGAGCGCCACATTTGAAGGGGATGAGTGCATAAAAGCCTTGTGGTAGTTTGTCCTCTAACTGCCACTTTTGACGTCATACATCATTCAAAAATCCCGCGTTTTAAACTGTCTTTACACAACTAGAACATGAATGAAATAAACAAACCAACAATAAAGAAACAATCAACTATATTGTGGGATGATTTAAACATGCTGCAGACAATGTCAGGGTATTTCAGTATGCTGAAAATATGATACTTGTGTCTGTATGGAAGTAGCTGAGGAGTTATATACTAATTCAAGCCTTTTTAAGATACAATTTCAGGTCATAAACTTAGAACTGTGCACTGATCTGCTGTTTTTTGCATTCATGTCAGTTTTGTTGTTTGTGGGGTAAAAGCCCTCCAATCAATAATTACATTAACATTCCATTCTAATGTAGTGAAGTTAAACATATCGGCTCAAGTGGCATTTTCTAATATGTTGTGTTGAAAAGTTATGTTGAACCAAGTTGTGTATTTTTAATGTTTTTTTAAGAGGAGAAATCATGTAACACACACCAAAATGTGTTGTCAGTTGTGTTGAACCAAGTCTTACATTGTTATCCTTTTGAAAATAATAATTTCTCACCATGTCAAGTTGAAGTAATACATTTGGATTTTAGAAAGTGATTCATAAGAGAATGGAAAGACAGATTGTGAACCACTGGTTTCAAGAGACTGTTTTAAGTTTTTAAGATGCCATCTATCCAATTTCTCTTCATATTTAATATAATCATTCCAGTTAGTATTTTTATATATTTTTTGTTGTTCTGGACACCTCCTGTTTAATTCCTTATTTTTATATTGTGAAAATTATCAGTTTGCCCTGGTGACTCAGCTATAACCTCCTCCATGTAACTGTTGAAAAGATTAAACATTATGATTCAGGCATAGGCTATTTAGACATGAGACACTTTTTAATGACACTAATAATGACACCTTCCTAGCCAACAGTAGCCTACTTTGTGCTAGACCCCTGGAGAAGAGGGACTGCCAGTCCTGAGCTTCCCTACAGAGCGCAAAGGGCATATCTGCTCCGTATCACACAATCATCTTTTCTTTACATGTGTTAAAACGCTGTGTGGATGACCTTAAACAGGAGAGAAAAAAATAAAAAGAATCTCACTTTAGGAATAAATTCCAGTCCCATTCATTGAATCTGTTGTATTTATAACATTTCAACCCGTGTGCACTGATTATTCACCATTCATCTGGTCCGTTCCAGTGCCCAGTATGTGATGTCATCCAGTGTCTTTATGCAATTCGTACTAAATATAGGCTCTACACTATTGTATAAATATCACATCACATGTAGGCCTATATATATATATATATATATATATATATATATATGTATATATGAATTTCTGACAAAAGACAATCATAAGTTTGATCTCTTATAGTTTTCCCATGAAAATGACTATCATTTAGTTTGTCTACAGTGTGTGAGACTCAGAAAGTTGTAATGTTTAACTGACATTGAGATGTTCAATAAAATAATGCTTTCATCATGAAAACCCATAAACTTTATTAATTTCATGCACAAATGTTGCGTTTCAAACGTTTTTGTATTTTTTGGTAATCTGTACTGTACTGTAATGTGTACCTTTATTACATTTATTTTAATGGCATATCAGATCTATCCATTCTAGTTCTGTGGGAGAAAATTCGTCGTGTAGCGCATGCCCAGTCCGGCTGCTAAACTCTACCAATCGTATACGAGGAACAGCACAGCACTATTTGCATCAACTCTCTATAAAACCAACGGTACCGCTTCTGTTTTTTCAATCTTTGTTGTGAAGTACCGAGATCTCGTCATGCCTGAACCCGCAAAGTCAGCGCCCAAGAAGGGCTCCAAGAAAGCCGTGACCAAGACCACCGCCAAGGGCGGCAAGAAGCGCAGAAAGACCAGGAAGGAGAGCTACGCCATCTACGTGTACAAGGTGCTGAAGCAGGTCCATCCCGACACCGGCATCTCGTCCAAGGCCATGGGCATCATGAACTCGTTTGTCAACGACATCTTTGAGCGCATCGCCGGTGAGGCGTCTCGCCTGGCTCACTACAACAAGCGCTCCACCATCACCTCCAGGGAGATTCAGACCGCCGTCCGCCTGCTGCTGCCCGGTGAGCTGGCCAAGCACGCCGTGTCCGAGGGCACTAAGGCGGTCACCAAGTACACCAGCTCCAAGTAAACCGCTTAAAACTACATCCACCCAAAGGTCCTTTTAAGGGCCACACACTACTTCAACAAAGGGCTCATTCTTTTACTTACTGTAAAGGAACTTATGGATGCGTGCTTTTAAATTTGTTTGTAACTTAAAGTTTCAGTTGCAGCACAAGGCACGTTGACTACCTTTTAAAGCCAGACTGTTTCTTCTTCGTTTATAATTAAACAACATGCCCAAGGGAAGCTTAAACATTACTAATCCTAGATTTGAAAAAGAACAATTATGGCCTACATTATGCTATCAGGTTTGTAAACCACGCAACGTAAATACTATGGCTTAAAAGAAGACCGTTATGTTCAGTTTGTTATTGTACTTAATACTTCTCTCATATTAACTGAATTTAGGCCAAAACTCAACACTGGCTGTGACACACTTTCAGGTCACCCCCAATCTGTCACACACCGACTTCGCTACAGCTTCAGTCAAAGCCCCCTGACATCCACGTATACAACTTTCATATCCCAAGTTGCATGTGAAAAAAATGTCTGAACTTTTTATCATCCCCCTCCCCAGTTCATCTATTCCCTGCTACCCATTCACCTTTATGTATACTCTGACAGAGCCCCCTGCCCCCCATAGTTAGGCTCTGTTTAATATTATGAGCACTTGAGCAGTTTCTCTGTTTTCCTTACAGAGTAGCCTATTGAACATTTATAATAAACTTCTAAGTCATAGTTACTTTGTGCATATGGTATATAAATTGGGCAGTTTTTGTTTTTTTTCTGTAATATTTTATATTTACAAGTTATCACAAACTCTAACATGTAACATTTTCTTAGTTATGTTTTTTCTGAGCTCTATCTAGTTCACAATCTATTAATCTATTACAATTAGTTATTTGCTTACTCTATAGTAAGATGGACAGATGCAGAGTAGAATCAGCATAGATTTCATGATGCATCTGTCCGCTCCAGTCCCCAGTATGTGGTGTATCTCATGCAGTTCATACTAAACATATTTGAGATATGATGACAATAACAGTCTGACATCAAGCATATAGCATGACATGCTCCTGTAAAGACAGCAGTGATAAACCAGACATCAATTCCAAGTAGCCTACTGTCGTTTTCAAACACATAATCAGAAAAGGACATCCATAGATGTCAAGACAAATAAACTTGTCCCGTGGTACATGTTGCTCTTTGAATTTCTAAGGACTGTCATAGTTTTATTTTCTTATTCTTTTTTCTTTCTTCTTTTCTCTTCCTTTTATTTTTTAAAATAAAATAAAAAAATACACTTAAATTGTCTTTTTAGATTGTAAAAAAAAAGTAAATTGTATTTTTTTTAACCTGCAGAAAAAAAAAAAAAAAAAAAGACGACCATGAGAAATAACGACATTGCTCTCTTACAGTGAGTTTGCCTGGTCATGGTTTGACACTGTCTGATTTTTGGAGTCGTTAGGCGGGAAAAAATAAAAAAAAATAAAGACAGCAGTGTTGATGTGTTGTGGTTCCATGGTTTAATGGTTAGTACTCTGTACTCTGAATCCATCGATCTGAATTCAAATCTCAGTGGAACCTTTTTTTTTTTAGTTTACTTCATGTGTTTGAATCCCTTTGTTGTGTAGGAACCGCTCACCTAGTGCAGTTGATTGTTTGTTTGTTTGTTTATTTAGATCCCCATTAGCTACTGTATTGTAACAGTATACTCTTCCTGGGGTCCCCATTAGTATTTTTAACAATACTTCAATAACAGAAAATACATCAATACACATCCGTAACATACTCACAATAAGACCAAATACATAACACAACCACTAAGACACACAACAACAAACACCAACTCAAAGCCTGTCTAATACATACGATAGCTCTATATAATAATTTCATCTCTTGAGTAATTGAAAAAAATAAATCACTTAGCAACTCATCCACTAAATCACAAATAAAAGTGGGATGGATAGCTCTAAAACAAAAAAAAATCACTTAGCAACTCATCCACTCAATCACAAATAAAAGTGGGATGGATAGCTCAAAAACAAAAAGTCATATAATATTCTACACTATTCCTTGTGTAAACAAATACAATCTTAACTTTTTGTTAAAACATGTTGTATTACTTTCTGAAATCAAAAAACTTGGTAATGAATTCCATGCCACCATTGCTCGATAATGAACTGTTCTCTGTATTAAACTCGTTCTACACGGAGGCAACAGAAAACGACCCTCTGATGACTGCCAAGTAGAATAATGATGTCTATCTGAACAAAATGATAGGTTACTATAAAGTATTTCTGGGGTTTTAGTTATGATGATATTTTTAATAAAGCACACTAATGCAACCTGCTTTTTACACTTAACCAAGCCAAATGATTATTCATTGTACTTACTCTTGTTCGATATGGGCAGTGAAGAGCAATGCGAGCTGCTTTGTTCTGAGCTACCTGCAATCTGTTCAAATGACTTTCTGTTGTGTTGGACCAAATCACTGAACAATAATCTAACTGTGATAACACTAAAGCTTGCACTAATCGTTTGGTTAGTTAGCTAGGCATGAATTTCCTACAGTGTTTTATAGTAGCCATGCCTCTGCCCATTTTTACCACCATTTGATCAATTTGGCTGTTCCAAGACATTTTACTATCAACAGTGATCCCTAATAACTTTGCATCTGTTACTTGTTCAATATCTATATCTCCTATAGTTAAGTGTAGAATTGATGCGACTTTTAATGAATATGTTGAACCAAATACCATACATTCTATCTTTTCTATATGAAGAACCAATTTATTTACCGTTACCCATTCTTCTATTAACTTTAATTCCTCATTTAAAACCCTACCAAGTTCTCCAGGTGTGTGCTGATGCATATATTGTAAAATTGTCTGCATACATCGCAATGGTGGCATAATTTAAAATTAGAAGAAATTAGAAATCATTTGTAAAAATGGAAAACAAAACAACTTCCTTGAGGCACTCCACAACTCACTGCTCTTACCTCAGAATAACTACCATTAAAATGTACAGTATATTTCCTGTTGGTGAGATCACTTTTGATCCATGCAGCAGCAGATGCTTCAAAGCCATAACAGCTCAACTTATTCAATAACAACTTATGATCAAGTATGTCAAATGCTGCACTCAAATCCAACAATACAGCACCAACGACTTTTTTCTCATCAATTTCTTTCATCCAGTCATCAGTCATCTGAGTTAATGCCGTAGTTGTAGAGTGCCCCTTTTTATATGCATGCTGATACACCGTATTTAAATCATTTTTAAAAAAATACTTTTGGATTTGCTCATATACCATTCTCTCCATAATTTTACTCAAGGCGGGTAGTAGACTTATTGGTCGACTATTTTTACCTGAGAATGGTTCTTTACCATTCTTGGCTAGTGGATCAATCTTGGCTATTTTCCATTCTGACGGACAAATCCATTTTTCTAAACTTAAATGAATGATGTAAGAAATAGGCAGAGCAATCAATTCTGCTACAGGTTTCAGTAGCTTCACATCAAGGTTATCAACACCTGAAGGTTTTTCTTTACTTGCTCGTAATAATTTCTCTATTGTACCAATACTAACCTTTTCAAATTTAAACTTACATGATTTATTATTGATTATTATTCTGTCTTTTATTAATCTGCTTGAAAGCCCATCTTCTTCATGTCTGAGGTCCATACCATCACGCAATAACTTAAATAGTTTAAACTTTAATAATTAGCAATATCCATTGGTTTAGTAAGAAATTTTCCATCTGCTTCCAAAAAGGATGGTGTTGGTTTAACTCTTCTTCCCATTAATTCATTGAGTGCATTCCATATTTTTCTACTGTCTAATTTAGCATCTTTAATTCTATTTTGATAGTAAATCCTTTTTTTCGTTTTGTTCAATTTTCTTACATAATTCCTTAATTTACAATATATACTCCACTGTAATGCATCACCCGATTTGGTTGCTTCTGCCTTGGCTCGGTTTCTTTGCACCATGTATGCTTTGAGTTCTTGGTCCAGCCATGGAGCCATAACATTTCTCACAGTTTGCTTTCTTACAGGGGCATGTTTGTCAATAATTGGCATTAACAAGTTAGTAAAAACATCCAAAGCCAAATCAGGATCTTCCTCCTGTAGAACTGTTGACCAGTCAATATTTCTTACTTCATCATAGTAATTATTTTCGTTAAAGTATTTAAACATCCTCTTTAATATTATTTTCTGACCAGATTTTGGAACTTTAATCCTCCTTCCAATTGCAATTAGATTATGATCACTGCAGCCTACTGGAATTGATACTGCTTTTGAGCACAACTCAGTGACATTTGTAAAAATGAGATCAATGCAAGTCGATCATTTTGAACCATCAGCTCTGCAACATATTCTTGTTGGCTTTGTAATAACTTGTGACAAATTACATGTATCTGCAAGAGAAAGCAACTTATTTCTGAGTGCACAACACCTTGAATTCCAATCAATATTTAAGTCACCCAGGAAGTAAATCTCATTATTTATATCACATACCCTATCTAACATTTCACATATTTGATCCAGATACATTATTGTTGCATTTGGTGGTCTATAACAACACCCAATAAATACTGGCTTTAGATAAGGCAGTTGAACTTGTAACCAGATTACTTCAACTCCTGTACTTCTTAGATCCTCCCTAACTCTTACTGGTATTTGGCTCTGAACATAAATTGCTACTCCACCTCCATTTGCATTCCTATCTTGTCTGTAAATATTATACCCATCTATGTTCAATAAAGAACCGTTTATTGTTGAATCTAAATGTGTTTCTGAGATTGCCAATATCTGTAAATTCTGAAATGTCCTGTATTTTATTTCTTAAACTGCAGATCTTCAAATGAGCTATTCTTAATCCCTTTTTCGGTAATGTGGAATTACTTTGCATCATACATTTTCGTTAATCCTTTCTTTAATCAACATAAAATATGTATTTCGTCACTTTCAGAGCTATCACATGAACAACAGAAAAAAACAACTAAACACATACAAACACATATACATACAATACATACAATGTTGCAGGCAGCCTGTATATTGACGTGAGAACACGCACGCGTGGTTCAGTAAAACATTCACAGATGAATGTGTTGATATAGCCTAGTTTGTGAAGCAACTTTCAAATTCACCTTGTTAAAAACTGTCATGGAATAATTATTTATTGTGTGAAATGTAGTGTCTTTGAAGCTTGTATGAATGTAGGCTATGATGGGACGTGGGGGGATCGTATGCATAGGCCTACAGTCTTTGTGTGGAATTGAATGATTAGAGACATAAATAAAGCAGACAGAAAGACATATTCCTGGTATCATGGTTTTCGCTGGTACAAGCTAACCATTGGAAGCCTTTGATATTTCATCATGCTGCCATGAAAAAGAGCTTATAAATAGCAATGCACTCCTATTGATTTGAATGGGAATATCCCTTCTATCCATCAATGAGCCGATTCACATATGATCCAGTGACTTTTCTGATAGCTGGGTTTCTTCATATATTGCTTACAGTAATTCTTCTTTACAGGAAGTCACACTTGGGTAGTGGCCATTACAAGGAATATATGTTGTGAATAGTGAATCACTAAATGTATTTTATTTATATACAGATCTCTTTAACTAGGAATTAACATTATTTTGTATGTTCTTATTCTTTTTTTGTTCACAAGCCTTAACAGAACCACATTGTCTGTCAATGTTCAAGCTGCTTTTTTCACAGTCCAGATAGAAACGGTTTGACCAACCTTCTCTAAAGGAGTAAGCGTTGATGTCTGCTTCATGACTTCCCACTTCAGCTGGGTGCATAGTTTTGCCATTTTACAACTAAATTCCCTTCTTCCTTCCAGCTGAATTTTCCTCAGTTTGTCCATCAATCCTGAGCTCAGATCCCTCACTGCCTCCATAAAGCTGTGAGAGAGAAAACAGATTCCTCCCCGTCGGGGAATCGAACCCCGGTCTCCCGCGTGACAGGCGGGGATACTCACCACTATACTAACGAGGAGAGGTGCATTACAGGGAGACGAGGTCATGTGTTATTATCATAGTAACCAAGGTCAATCCGATTTTGACTCTGATTCTATGGAGTTCTGAAACACTGCAGATGCATACATTTTTGTTCACAACAGAGGAGTTTATGGCGCTGTTTCCACTTTTACTTTTTGATACTTTTTTAACTGTACATATTTCACAATGTAGGAGGAGGAGCCTGTGGCTGAAGCTGCTCCTCATCAGCCTCAGCTCATCTTAGAGAGGGTGAGAGGGGTTCTCCAGGAAGGCGTCAATCTTTCCCCTCATCCTCCCCTCTGCCACAGCCTCCAGACTGTCCAGTTTGAGTCCCACCACAGAGCTAGCCTTCTTCACCAGCTTGTTCAGTTTGTGGGCTTCTGCTGCCTTGATGCCGCCTCCCCAGCACACCACCGCAAAGAAGAGTGCACTGGCTACTACAGACTGGTACAACATCTGCAGCAGCCTGCTGCACACATTGAAGGACCTGAGCATCCTCTGGAAGTACAGCCTGCTCTGTCCTTTCCTGTAGAGGGCCTCAGCGTTGTCCGACCAGTCCAGTTTGTTGTTGAGCTGCACTCCTAGGAACCATCTCTACCTCCTCCCCTTGGATGGTGACAGGGGTTGGGGGATTCCTGCTCCTATGAAAGTCCACCACCAGCTCCTTGGTCTTCCTGATGATGGAGGAGTCATCAGAGAACTTCTGCAGATGGCACGTTCTGGAGTTGAAGCGGTAGTCCGAGGTGTAGAGGGTGAATCAGAATGGTGACCGTACGGTTCCTTCAAAGCTTCTATGTGATGACACAAGGATGTTTATGCCCAGTTTCAAACCGGAGACCTTTCACCTGTTAGATGAACATGATAGCCAATCCATAGTATTCCTATGGTGTCACATGCATTTCCTATGGTGCTTTACAATATACACAGCTCATTGGCTGTGGCTGACATTTGATTTTAATCACCTGTTAATTTATCACAATCATACGTTATTTTCCTACCAAGATGGCCAAGTCTTGATATAACAGAATACTATGAATACATTGCAGAAACTGATACAGCAGGTTGTCAATGTGTCTGGCCATTTATATACTGTACATGTGAGAACTGTGTGTGTGTGTGTGTGTGTGTGTGTGTGTGTGTGTGTGTGTGTGTGTGTGTGTGTGTGTGTTCAAACCTGTTTACATGTACATCATAGAGGTTATAAGTAGGAGTGGTAATTTTGTATCATTTTGTATGACATATATTAGCATCTCGACCATTTGGTGTGTAGTCCAAAATTCCTATGGGAGAGACTGAAGAGGTATAAAAGTTAGTTTTCTACACAGTAAAAAAGATAAATGCGAAATGATGTTTCAGCCTAAAATCAGAGAATATTACAAACTTAAACAACATATCTTTTCAGTTTCATTAATCATGACTGCAGCCAGAAAGTTAACGCCTCAGGAACAATCTCTCACAGGAAGTGAAGGTGATCCGCCCTAAGTCACCGCCAGCATCAGTGTGTTTACAAACACCAAAAGATCACCCAATTAAAACAAAACAAGCACCACAGTACTTTTACTTTTATTCCCTCGTCAGACATCTCTGCTTACTGGACAACTAGTGTTGTTTGGAATGTAAAGCATATGAAACCATTTTAGGAGAAGAAATGTGAACAAATCCTGCTGCGAGCTGAATACTGTGACGGTGTATTGGAGAGGTTTGAAGCTTCCCTGAATAAAACTAGTCTTTTCATCGCTGAAAGACTTAATCCCAAGAGGAAACACAGGTCTAATAATAAATAGCCTAGTTAACTCATATTTATTTTTTTCCACATGTGGCCCTAATCCTCTTCTGTATACACAATAATTGGTTTGTCTTGAGAAGTTTTATTTTGAAAATCCCAGTCACTGCAGAGCGGAAGTGCTATAGTTGCTATCTGAAAATGACACCAGCAGTTAGGACCGCCTGTTCTCTTTCAGTATTGGGCGATGATTTTGATGCTCCAACTGACCAATGAACAAGCAGCTCGATAGATATATAAACCGGGTTCCCTACGACTACGACACATTTTCTGATTTTTCAGTGTTGAGAAATGTCTGGAAGAGGTAAAACAGGCGGTAAGGCTCGTGCCAAGGCAAAGACCCGCTCATCTCGTGCCGGTCTTCAGTTCCCCGTCGGCCGTGTTCACAGGCTGCTGCGCAAAGGCAATTATGCCGAGCGTGTCGGTGCCGGAGCTCCGGTCTATCTGGCGGCGGTGCTCGAGTACCTGACCGCTGAGATCCTGGAGTTGGCCGGGAACGCCGCTCGCGACAACAAGAAGACCCGTATCATCCCCCGTCACCTGCAGCTGGCCGTCCGCAACGACGAGGAGCTCAACAAGCTCCTGGGCGGAGTGACCATCGCTCAGGGCGGCGTGCTGCCCAACATCCAGGCGGTGCTGCTGCCCAAGAAGACCGAGAAGCCCGCCAAGAAGTAAACTCGACCAGTTTGTTTTCGGATCAAACCAAAGGCTCTTTTAAGAGCCACCCACTGTCTTCAAAAGAGTTATCCTTAGTAGTTCGTTGTGTGCTGTACATATAAGTTAAATATTTTTTATGTAAACTATATATGACCGTGAACCAAATTAGGCTACATTAATATAAATCTGCCTAATTTCATACTGCATTGTCTAACAGTCGGGACCCCCAATACATAACAAGCCGAAGATGGAATAAGATGTCATAAAACATAACTATAGTGTTGCCTCACATAATACATGAAATGTACACAAAAAATGTGAAAGGGCATGGTGAGTAGGAGCAAGAGCCCCAATGTGTTGCTTTGTTTTCTGACAGCCACGTTGACGTCATACATTATTCAAATTTAAAATATCCCGCCTTTTTTTAAACGCATTGTATACACAATTAGCATATACAAGTAATTAATAAAAAACGAAATAATAAACCAATATTAAAGAAAATCAAATATAATATTGTGGGATTATTTAAACAGACAATACCAGATTATTTCAGCATGCTGGAGATGTCACGATTCTTGTGTTTGAGATGTATGTTTGGAATCTATAAATGCTGTTCATTTTTTTTTTTTTTCCAAAAGTACATTTACACAGCATACTCAAACCCATATAGGCCTAATTACATTTTCAATGTAACAGTTAGTATTTTGATTTGACTGTAATGGTCAGTTTGTCCTAGAGTTTCAGGAAGTTAGATTGTCCTCCATGTGGCTGTAAAGTTAAAGACGTCATTTTTTCTCAACAACATTTCACATTTAATAATTTTCACTTCAAAACAAAAAAAATGTTCCTTTATTTTGTCACTTTTGTTTCTTTTCACTGTGATTAACGCAGGACTGGAACTTAAAGGAGGACACTGTCCAACTCCAGTTGGACATCCTAGGTCCTCCAGGTCGACCTTCGTGTTGTTGTAATGCATGCTGCCCGAAATTCACTAAATTAATCAACAGTTTGACACCAAGCGCCACGCCACCATAGAAACAGAGCACAGTGAAATAAAGTGTGAGTCCAGGAGACACTGACATATTTTTTTTTTGTTTTTAATCATGTTGAAATGACTGTGTTGTTGAATGTTATGATTCAGAAATATTTAGACATGATTAAAAAACATGAAGTCATAGAATTGGTAAAATAATGTAGGTCAGAAAGAATATCGTGTGCATTTTCTTGCTTTTATTTTGAAGGCAAAGTCGCCTAACCGGAAACGCAATTGCTGAATACTTCTGCTAACTTGCCACAGCAAGGAAAACGTGGGGAAGGCCCTTAGAGTTTGGCGCCGCCCAGCAAAGCGCGCTCTTTCCTTCCTCATTTACGTCCGCAAAGAAGGTTTAAGTATTGAAGTTGTCTTCGATTCTCCATCAGTTTCTTTTTGCTTTGAAAGAAAACGCATCGAAAATGAGTGGCCGTGGAAAAGGAGGAAAGGGACTCGGTAAAGGAGGCGCCAAGCGTCACCGGAAAGTTCTCCGTGATAACATCCAGGGAATCACCAAACCCGCCATCCGCCGTCTGGCTCGCCGCGGCGGTGTCAAGCGTATCTCCGGTCTGATCTACGAGGAGACCCGCGGGGTGCTCAAGGTCTTCCTGGAGAACGTCATCCGTGATGCCGTCACCTACACCGAGCACGCCAAGAGAAAGACCGTCACCGCCATGGATGTGGTGTATGCTCTGAAGAGGCAGGGCCGCACTCTGTACGGCTTCGGCGGTTAACTTCATTTACCATCTGATACTCCAACACAAAGGCTCTTTTAAGAGCCGCCCACTTTATCGATATAAAGAGTTGTGTTCTTGTTTGCGTTTAATTATGTATTTCATCCAAAAGCTGCTTTTTCTGTTACAACACTTGTAATTGTATTGCTATCACAAACAACATAATTTAATGTTATCTACTCCTTACTTATTTTAAATGTAAGACACAAAAGGTGAACATTTGACAAAGTAACAGACATTAAGATAACATAACTGGCGAGTGAGGTACAATAAAAGGGGGTGGAGTGAGCAACAAACAAGAAAGCAGACAGAAAATAAGCAACAAACAAATAATGATATAATAGAAGTCGGCTTGTACTCTGGGAGTCGGCGGGAGGGGGTCACCCTAGATGCCGTGGCTGAAGCAGGAAGGAAATCCTACTACTAAACATTTTTAATCATTTCTCCAGAGACATGGAGACATTTTGAGGGGAATTGGCTCAATCCCAGAACAAGGGCTTCCTAACTGCATACAATACTGTAACAGCCAATATGAACATTGTATATTTTACCAAAAAATGTATAGCGTTTTAACATAACCTCATACTGGAAAGATAGGCAGCTCAAGTAGTTTAAATAATTATCTAGATAATCAGGCTAGCTGTGTGATTTCGTTTTGGTAAATATCTGCTAATTAGCTTTTAACTGTATCAAACACATAACATGTAAATGAACCAAGACAGCTAACGTTAACTAGGTAAGTGGGTATCTTACTATCTAGCTTTATCCAACAAGCCATCTAGTGACATTGAGCTTGCTAGCTACATCATTAAATATTTGGCGTTCACACGTTAATGTGCAGATCTAGTTGTGTTTGCCAGTAAACAATTGCCTAAGCTTGCATGATTCAGTGGTCAATTCTCCACAGTTACAGAAGAAAGTCTTTGTGTTGAGTTGAATGATAAGAGATATAGAATTAAAGCACATAGATAGGCATATTCCTGGGATATCATGGTAATCTCTGACACAAGCAACTCTTTTTAAGTCTTTGATAAAGGGCAATACAAATCAACTTCACTGGACTTTGATCTTTCATCCTGCTGAAAAAATGGCCAGTTTGAACTGGGATGTTTGACAACATGATACCTTCATATTGGCAACACAAACATCTTCTGAATTTCAGACACCAGTGCTGCGCTTAAAACGTTTTTACGTCGCAGACTTTATTACTGGCCAAATATCCACACTCTCAAATGAATTTGAATGAGTATACCAGCTCTATCTGCTGTAATTCTATAGGAGAGTTCTTTCTGTAGCCGCTCTATGGTCACGCGCTGAATCTCAACCAATCGTATACGAGGAACAGCACAGCACTATTTGCATCAACTCTCTATAAAAGAACGGTACCGCTTCTAGTGAAGTCATTCTTTGGTGTGAAGTGCCGATATTTCGTCATGCCTGACCCCGCCAAGTCAGCGCCCAAGAAGGGCTCCAAGAAAGCCGTGACCAAGGCCGCCGGCAAGGGCGGCAAGAAGCGCAGAAAGACCAGGAAGGAGAGCTACGCCATCTACGTGTACAAGGTGCTGAAGCAGGTCCATCCCGACACCGGCATCTCGTCCAAAGCCATGGGCATCATGAACTCGTTTGTCAACGACATCTTCGAGCGCATCGCCGGTGAGGCGTCTCGCCTGGCTCACTACAACAAGCGCTCCACCATCACTTCCAGGGAGATTCAGACCGCCGTCCGCCTGCTGCTGCCCGGTGAGCTGGCCAAGCACGCCGTGTCCGAGGGCACTAAGGCGGTCACCAAGTACACCAGCTCCAAGTAAACCGCTTGGAACTACATCCACCCAAAGGTCCTTTTAAGGGCCACACACTACTTCAACAAAGAGCCTATTCATTTACCTACTTAGTATAAATTAACTTATAATGAATGCATGCTTTTAAATTGTAACTTTGGACTACAGTTTCAGTTCAGTACAACACAAGGCGCATTGACTGCCATGTAAAGCCTACACCGTTTCTTTGTTCCAACTTGAACGACATGCCCAAGGGCCGAGGGACACCAGCTCCCAAGTAAACCGCTGAACTACATCCACCAATAGGTCCTTTTAAGGGCCACATACTACATCAACTAAGACCTCATTAATTCCCCTAATTACTATAGAGAAATCTACATTTTAAAAAGAAGACTTTGCTATTGGATTTAATGTAGCCTAACATTAACTGCACACCAAAGCAATTCACGCTGCTTTGACACATTTTGCTGCTGGAAACCCTTATCCCTCAGTTACAATGAATCACAAAGTCTACAATAACTAAATGTGTAGATTGGAAGCTCCATAGATCTCATGATGCATCTGTCTTCTCCACTACTCAGTATGTGAAGGGACCTTTCCTTACGCAATTCATACTAGACACATCTGATATAACAGTAATATCTGTCAATGTCTGTTATCGGTCCTGAGCTCAGATCCCTCACTGCCTCCTTAAAGCTGTGACAGAGAAAAAAAGACAGAACCACTCATTGTAGTAACGAGGAGAGGTTTTAGAGAAGTGCTATTTTGTTCTAGATGCAAAATAAAGTTGGGAAGTGTTTTGTAGAGATCAGACAGGAGAGATTTCTGTGTCTGCTATGATTTTATTCAGAGAGTTGGCTATTTCACTGCCTGTCCAGCTCATTCAAAGATGAAATAAGGATGTTTCCGCCCGGTTTCGAACCGAGGACCTTTCGCGTGTGAGGCGAACGTGATAACCACTACACTACGGAAACTGTTGTGTCAGTTACTCTGCAGCCACATGGCTCTCTGTGTCCAGACACATGAGACAATGAGACTGAAAACCACAAGTTGTTCCTGTGTATGTGTGGAGCTACAAGGCTCTTTCTTTCTTTCTTTCTTTCTTACTTTCTTTCTTTCTTTCTTTCTTTCCTTCTTTCTTTGTTTTTTTTGTTTTTTTCTTTCTTTCTTTCCGTCTTTCTTTCTATTTTAACAATTAAAACTGAAAAGTAAACTAATTAACCAAAATGCCATGAAATTACATAATGCTCTATTGTCATATGTAACTGCTCATACTAAAAATGTAATTACACAATTACCAGTAGGCCTACTCTTTTGGTTTCTGTACATGTCTCTATACTGTATCTTAAACCTTCAAATTATAACTGACATAAGCCTATGTTTATATAGCCTACTGCAGTATATTGTCAGTTTGATTGATATATTACTTTACCCTATAGTGAATACTACTTTAATACGGGGTAATCAGTCCATGTGGTAGTTTTCCTTTTTTTTGATAGAGACAGTAAGTTGGCTGAAATATTTATTATTTACTATTTATTATTTTAAGTTTAACAACGCCCTTTCAGAATCTAGATCAGTCAGCCCAGGTGCCCCACAAGGCTGCGCCAGCTCACTAGTCCTCTTCACATCATACACAAATGAGTGCACAAGCAGCCAGCCTGGGAACTACATAAAAAAATTCTCTGGATGATACCGCCATCCCCATCTTACTGCACAAAGATAAAAAAAAAAATAAAATACATCAGCCTACCACTCCGAAATGTCGTGTGATGTTAACTATATTATTTTAAATGCAAAGAAGACTGAGGTGACTGTATTTGACCCTAGGGCAGTGAGGGATCATGGGCCGATGGTCGTACATGACGAACCACTCAGGTAGAAATACATTGGTGTTCATATTGACAACGCATTCAGCTGGAAGACCCATGTTGAAAGTCTGTGTTCTCGACTTTGTGCCTACCTCAGTTAAGTTTCTGAATAGTAGGCTAGCGAAGTATGAGGCTATGGGGCTATGTGCAATCATATTGTTGTTGTGTGTTCAGTGCAATAGTTGCAAAGGTGCATGATGCAACGGGGTTGTGCAATGGGTTGCTTTCAATTATTTTATTGGTATTGTACGTAACTTTATTTATTTATTTTTTGTATGATAATGTATGTAGGCTATGTATGATGTGAAGCATGCTGTGTATGGAACTGATGTTTTTATTGAGTGACACAGCAACACAGATTAAACAATCATGATATTTGTGCCCATTGGAGAAAATACGTTTGGCCTACTTTCATGTAAAATCAGAGAGTATTACAAACTTTAACAAAACACATTTTCAGTTTCATTAATCATGACTGCAGCATTCACCTGAGTCAGAAAGTTAACGCCTCAGGAACAATCTCAAGGTAACCCGCCCTAAATCACCGCCAGCATCAGTGTGTTTACCGACACCAAAACATCTGAGGATTAAAACAAAACAAATCACAGCACTACAGTACTTTGACTTTTATTCCCTCGTCAGACATCTCTGCTTACTGGACAACTAGTGTTGTTTGGAATGTAAAGCATATGAAACCATTTTACGAGTCGAAATGTGAAGAAATCCCACTGCGAGCTGAATACTGTGCCGGTGTAATGGAGAGGTTTGAAGCTTCCCTGAATAAAATGAAAGTCTCCTCATCGCTAAAAACGACTTCATCCCGAGAGGAAACAAGTTTTCTAACAGGTCCAATAACAGTTACACTTGAAACCATCTCCGATCTGCGTATTTTATCTGTAAAAGGTGGAAGAGAAAGCACAAGTCTCGCCACATTTGAGCTGCACAGGGAGCGGCTGTGTGTGTTGGGTCTACACGGTCCTCATGCTGTGTATAAGTCCCGCCTCTTGCTCTGCATCGACAAACCGTTCAGTGAGACTTTGTAGAGTTGTGAGAAGCAGAACAGACTAGAAGAGAAGAATGGCAGAAGTCGCTCCAGAACCCGCCGCCGCCTCCCCGGCAAAAACGGTTAAACCTGCGAAGAAGAAGGCTGTGAAGCCGAAGAAGAGCGGCCCCAGCGTCGGTGAGCTGATCACTAAAGCTGTGTCCGCCTCCAAGGAGCGGAGCGGCGTGTCTCTGGCCGCCATCAAGAAGAGCCTGGCTGCCGGAGGCTACGACGTGGACAAGAACAAGGCCCGCGTCAAGATCGCCATCAAGAATCTGGTGGAAAAAGGCGCTCTGGTCCAGACCAAGGGGACCGGGGCCTCCGGCTCCTTCAAGATCGCCAAGAAAGCTGAAAAGGTCAAGAAGCCGGCTGTCAAGAAAGCAGCTCCGAAAGCCAAGAAGCCCGCTGCCAAGAAACCCGTCAAGAGCCCCAAGAAGAAGGCTGCAGCTAAGAAGACAGTAGCCGCTAAGAAATCCCCGGCGAAAGTAAAGAAGCCCGCAGCAAAGAAACCAGCGGCTAAAAAGGCCGCTAAGAGCCCGAAGAAGGCGGTGAAGAAGCCCGCTGCTGCCAAGAAACCTGTCGCCAAGAAGGCTGCAAAGCCTAAAGCAGCAAAGCCCAAAAAGGCACCCAAGAAGAAGTAAGCTTCCCGGCTTCCACTGTTTGCCATACAAAAAGGCTCTTTTAAGAGCCACCCACTACTTTGAAAGAGCATTTTCTTGTTCACATTTTCTAAATTACACATCTTATTATAAATTATCACAGGTTGTTGATGTGGCCGATTACCCCACCCCCTTCTGTCTCTCACTACACACACACACACACACACACACCAGATGGGCACTGATCAGTTACCTTTTTAATCACACAATTACTACAATGTTGCCTTATTTTCTTTTCCTTACTTTTTTTTTTCATAACAGCACACATTTGTGTAGATAAGTGCTGCTGTTTGAGTACGTGAGGTATTTGTATAAACTGTAAATATGTAAATACTTAATTAATGTATTACACAGTATGCCAGTCAAGAGTGAAGTACTTAAACAGCTCCAATCTTCTGGACTCAACGGCAGGTTTGATTCAACAGTCTTGCATTACATTTGCAATAAAACATGATGCATTAGGCGGCTGTTGCTTTCCCATCCTGTACCTTTTCTGTTTCCTCAACCCTTTCTCTTTAGATTATAGACAGAGCACCAACTACATAAACGCAAGTGTTGCATCTATTTTAATAGGCTAAGTCCATGCATGTAAGAAATGCAATTTCCATTCTTCACACTCCACTCAGTGTGTTGAATCCTAACATTGTTTCATTCTAATTTTATTGTTTAAATGTATTTTTTATTTATTTTTGATCTTATCTTATATTGCCGCGTCTTTTTACCATGATGTCGGTTTGCTGGTTATCTTTTCCACATATGAGGTTTAAAAAAAAAAAAAAAAAGGGATTGAAAATACTTTAATAGTAAAAAATTGGATTGGAGCTGCTGTGGAGGAGTGGTCTAGTTTGATTTTTGGGCGGACTTTCCAAAGCGCCAATAGTCGATCTGCTGAAGCGCGCGCTTCCCTCGGGCAGACCAATCAGCGTATGGCAGCTCTCCGGCGTTGGATATATAAAGTCGACATTTGCTCTTCCACCGCATACTTGCTGATTTTTCTACCATGGCCAGAACCAAGCAGACCGCCCGTAAATCCACCGGAGGAAAAGCTCCCAGGAAGCAGCTCGCCACCAAGGCTGCCAGGAAAAGCGCCCCGGCCACCGGCGGCGTGAAGAAGCCCCACCGTTACAGGCCCGGTACCGTGGCTTTGAGAGAGATCCGTCGCTACCAGAAATCCACCGAGCTGCTGATCCGCAAGCTGCCCTTCCAGCGCCTGGTCCGAGAGATCGCTCAGGATTTCAAGACCGACCTGCGCTTCCAGAGCTCCGCTGTCATGGCTCTGCAGGAGGCCAGCGAGGCTTACCTGGTCGGCCTGTTTGAGGACACCAACCTGTGCGCCATCCACGCCAAGAGGGTCACCATCATGCCCAAGGACATCCAGCTGGCCCGTCGCATCCGCGGAGAGCGAGCTTGAACCGACCTGCCATCAGTCACACAACGGCTCTTTTAAGAGCCACCTCAGTATTCACTGTAAGAGTTGATTCCGCTTTGAAAGTTAATATAACTACAAGCTTTTATAAAAAATGAAAGCTGTTTTTTTTTTTTTTTTTTTTTTCCCTTAATTACGGGTCATTCATAAGGCCTCCATTAATTGCACATCTGTTTTTTTTTCTCTTACACTTTGCACACAAAAACAATTATATCTCTCCCATACACCAAAATCACACTATTTGCAGTGTTTACCATTTACATGCATAACATATCTTACACATTCAATAGCTTTACATTTCACAGATACAAATACTGCTCTCACTCAATTTGTCTCTAATCTACAAATTCAGTGTGTGTGGAGAGAAGTGTGTGTGTTAAGACTGCTGTTTTCAGTTTTCTCTGTCGATGATTGATATAAAGGAAGAAAAAAAAGTCAGTGAAGCAGACATGGCTCATTTGGCTGCCTGGGCCTGATGTTTCTGCCCCATAGCCAAAAGCCAAAATGCTGTTGTTTAGTTGCATTTTCAAACTATTTTACACAGAATTGTCAAGGAGTACAGGTTGTATTCTGCTGTAAAGCATTGCTCAACTGCTGAAAAAAATCTGTCATGAGTTATATCTTGCGTTTCTGAATTAGAATAGACATAGGAAATGTGTAGGCCTCTGTGTATTGTGTAATGTGTAATGCAATGATGTAGAGGTAACTCTAAAAAGAGCTGATATTTGGATGGTAAAAATAGCTTTACTATAGTGCAGATCAAGACATGTCATGTTATTTTGAGTGTTTTGGCTAGTATTTTGGCTTACTGTGTGTATATGTGAATCAGTGTGTGTGTGTGTGTGTGTCAAGACAGTTCATATGCAGGTGCATATCTGTCTATCTTTCTCTTAGTGTTTGTCTTGTCATCACTTCGAGGGTTTTCATTAGTCTTCGCATACATTTTTTTTTTTTTCGTTTAATGTGGATGGCAAAAAAAACGACATAAAATTTGCTTTGTCATCAGACATGGTCTCTCTACAGTCACAGGCTCTTCTGCTGGTCTGGGATCAGATCCTGCCAGTCTTTGAATAAAGGGCCTTTTTTCACCTTCTATTGTTGTGTTTATTTCTGTAATAATATATAGGATGAGATATACTGCCCAAATTTCCCCACTGTCCCTGTGGAGAAATTTGTCTTGCACTCTGTGTTGCTGTGTCACTCAATAAAAACATCAGTTCCATACACAGCATGCTTCACATCATACATAGCCTACATACATTATCATACAAAAAATAAATAAATAAAGTTACGTACAATACCAATAAAATAATTGAAAGCAACCCATTGCACAACCCCGTTGCATCATGCACCTTTGCAACTATTGCACTGAACACACAACAACAATATGATTGCACATAGCCCCATAGCCTCATACTTCGCTAGCCTACTATTCAGAAACTTAACTGAGGTAGGCACAAAGTCGAGAACACAGACTTTCAACATGGGTCTTCCAGCTGAATGCGTTGTCAATATGAACACCAATGTATTTCTACCTGAGTGGTTCGTCATGTACGACCATCGGCCCATGATCCCTCACTGCCCTAGGGTCAAATACAGTCACCTCAGTCTTCTTTGCATTTAAAATAATATAGTTAACATCACACGACATTTCGGAGTGGTAGGCTGATGTATTTTATTTTTTTTTTTATCTTTGTGCAGTAAGATGGGGATGGCGGTATCATCCAGAGAATTTTTTTATGTAGTTCCCAGGCTGGCTGCTTGTGCACTCATTTGTGTATGATGTGAAGAGGACTAGTGAGCTGGCGCAGCCTTGTGGGGCACCTGGGCTGACTGATCTAGATTCTGAAAGGGCGTTGTTAAACTTAAAATAATAAATAGTAAATAATAAATATTTCAGCCAACTTACTGTCTCTATCAAAAAAAAGGAAAACTACCACATGGACTGATTACCCCGTATTAAAGTAGTATTCACTATAGGGTAAAGTAATATATCAATCAAACTGACAATATACTGCAGTAGGCTATATAAACATAGGCTTATGTCAGTTATAATTTGAAGGTTTAAGATACAGTATAGAGACATGTACAGAAACCAAAAGAGTAGGCCTACTGGTAATTGTGTAATTACATTTTTAGTATGAGCAGTTACATATGACAATAGAGCATTATGTAATTTCATGGCATTTTGGTTAATTAGTTTACTTTTCAGTTTTAATTGTTAAAATAGAAAGAAAGACGGAAAGAAAGAAAGAAAAAAACAAAAAAAACAAAGAAAGAAGGAAAGAAAGAAAGAAAGAAAGAAAGTAAGAAAGAAAGAAAGAAAGAAAGAGCCTTGTAGCTCCACACATACACAGGAACAACTTGTGGTTTTCAGTCTCATTGTCTCATGTGTCTGGACACAGAGAGCCATGTGGCTGCAGAGTAACTGACACAACAGTTTCCGTAGTGTAGTGGTTATCACGTTCGCCTCACACGCGAAAGGTCCTCGGTTCGAAACCGGGCGGAAACATCCTTATTTCATCTTTGAATGAGCTGGACAGGCAGTGAAATAGCCAACTCTCTGAATAAAATCATAGCAGACACAGAAATCTCTCCTGTCTGATCTCTACAAAACACTTCCCAACTTTATTTTGCATCTAGAACAAAATAGCACTTCTCTAAAACCTCTCCTCGTTACTACAATGAGTGGTTCTGTCTTTTTTTCTCTGTCACAGCTTTAAGGAGGCAGTGAGGGATCTGAGCTCAGGACCGATAACAGACATTGACAGATATTACTGTTATATCAGATGTGTCTAGTATGAATTGCGTAAGGAAAGGTCCCTTCACATACTGAGTAGTGGAGAAGACAGATGCATCATGAGATCTATGGAGCTTCCAATCTACACATTTAGTTATTGTAGACTTTGTGATTCATTGTAACTGAGGGATAAGGGTTTCCAGCAGCAAAATGTGTCAAAGCAGCGTGAATTGCTTTGGTGTGCAGTTAATGTTAGGCTACATTAAATCCAATAGCAAAGTCTTCTTTTTAAAATGTAGATTTCTCTATAGTAATTAGGGGAATTAATGAGGTCTTAGTTGATGTAGTATGTGGCCCTTAAAAGGACCTATTGGTGGATGTAGTTCAGCGGTTTACTTGGGAGCTGGTGTCCCTCGGCCCTTGGGCATGTCGTTCAAGTTGGAACAAAGAAACGGTGTAGGCTTTACATGGCAGTCAATGCGCCTTGTGTTGTACTGAACTGAAACTGTAGTCCAAAGTTACAATTTAAAAGCATGCATTCATTATAAGTTAATTTATACTAAGTAGGTAAATGAATAGGCTCTTTGTTGAAGTAGTGTGTGGCCCTTAAAAGGACCTTTGGGTGGATGTAGTTCCAAGCGGTTTACTTGGAGCTGGTGTACTTGGTGACCGCCTTAGTGCCCTCGGACACGGCGTGCTTGGCCAGCTCACCGGGCAGCAGCAGGCGGACGGCGGTCTGAATCTCCCTGGAAGTGATGGTGGAGCGCTTGTTGTAGTGAGCCAGGCGAGACGCCTCACCGGCGATGCGCTCGAAGATGTCGTTGACAAACGAGTTCATGATGCCCATGGCTTTGGACGAGATGCCGGTGTCGGGATGGACCTGCTTCAGCACCTTGTACACGTAGATGGCGTAGCTCTCCTTCCTGGTCTTTCTGCGCTTCTTGCCGCCCTTGCCGGCGGCCTTGGTCACGGCTTTCTTGGAGCCCTTCTTGGGCGCTGACTTGGCGGGGTCAGGCATGACGAAATATCGGCACTTCACACCAAAGAATGACTTCACTAGAAGCGGTACCGTTCTTTTATAGAGAGTTGATGCAAATAGTGCTGTGCTGTTCCTCGTATACGATTGGTTGAGATTCAGCGCGTGACCATAGAGCGGCTACAGAAAGAACTCTCCTATAGAATTACAGCAGATAGAGCTGGTATACTCATTCAAATTCATTTGAGAGTGTGGATATTTGGCCAGTAATAAAGTCTGCGACGTAAAAACGTTTTAAGCGCAGCACTGGTGTCTGAAATTCAGAAGATGTTTGTGTTGCCAATATGAAGGTATCATGTTGTCAAACATCCCAGTTCAAACTGGCCATTTTTTCAGCAGGATGAAAGATCAAAGTCCAGTGAAGTTGATTTGTATTGCCCTTTATCAAAGACTTAAAAAGAGTTGCTTGTGTCAGAGATTACCATGATATCCCAGGAATATGCCTATCTATGTGCTTTAATTCTATATCTCTTATCATTCAACTCAACACAAAGACTTTCTTCTGTAACTGTGGAGAATTGACCACTGAATCATGCAAGCTTAGGCAATTGTTTACTGGCAAACACAACTAGATCTGCACATTAACGTGTGAACGCCAAATATTTAATGATGTAGCTAGCAAGCTCAATGTCACTAGATGGCTTGTTGGATAAAGCTAGATAGTAAGATACCCACTTACCTAGTTAACGTTAGCTGTCTTGGTTCATTTACATGTTATGTGTTTGATACAGTTAAAAGCTAATTAGCAGATATTTACCAAAACGAAATCACACAGCTAGCCTGATTATCTAGATAATTATTTAAACTACTTGAGCTGCCTATCTTTCCAGTATGAGGTTATGTTAAAACGCTATACATTTTTTGGTAAAATATACAATGTTCATATTGGCTGTTACAGTATTGTATGCAGTTAGGAAGCCCTTGTTCTGGGATTGAGCCAATTCCCCTCAAAATGTCTCCATGTCTCTGGAGAAATGATTAAAAATGTTTAGTAGTAGGATTTCCTTCCTGCTTCAGCCACGGCATCTAGGGTGACCCCCTCCCGCCGACTCCCAGAGTACAAGCCGACTTCTATTATATCATTATTTGTTTGTTGCTTATTTTCTGTCTGCTTTCTTGTTTGTTGCTCACTCCACCCCCTTTTATTGTACCTCACTCGCCAGTTATGTTATCTTAATGTCTGTTACTTTGTCAAATGTTCACCTTTTGTGTCTTACATTTAAAATAAGTAAGGAGTAGATAACATTAAATTATGTTGTTTGTGATAGCAATACAATTACAAGTGTTGTAACAGAAAAAGCAGCTTTTGGATGAAATACATAATTAAACGCAAACAAGAACACAACTCTTTATATCGATAAAGTGGGCGGCTCTTAAAAGAGCCTTTGTGTTGGAGTATCAGATGGTAAATGAAGTTAACCGCCGAAGCCGTACAGAGTGCGGCCCTGCCTCTTCAGAGCATACACCACATCCATGGCGGTGACGGTCTTTCTCTTGGCGTGCTCGGTGTAGGTGACGGCATCACGGATGACGTTCTCCAGGAAGACCTTGAGCACCCCGCGGGTCTCCTCGTAGATCAGACCGGAGATACGCTTGACACCGCCGCGGCGAGCCAGACGGCGGATGGCGGGTTTGGTGATTCCCTGGATGTTATCACGGAGAACTTTCCGGTGACGCTTGGCGCCTCCTTTACCGAGTCCCTTTCCTCCTTTTCCACGGCCACTCATTTTCGATGCGTTTTCTTTCAAAGCAAAAAGAAACTGATGGAGAATCGAAGACAACTTCAATACTTAAACCTTCTTTGCGGACGTAAATGAGGAAGGAAAGAGCGCGCTTTGCTGGGCGGCGCCAAACTCTAAGGGCCTTCCCCACGTTTTCCTTGCTGTGGCAAGTTAGCAGAAGTATTCAGCAATTGCGTTTCCGGTTAGGCGACTTTGCCTTCAAAATAAAAGCAAGAAAATGCACACGATATTCTTTCTGACCTACATTATTTTACCAATTCTATGACTTCATGTTTTTTAATCATGTCTAAATATTTCTGAATCATAACATTCAACAACACAGTCATTTCAACATGATTAAAAACAAAAAAAAAATATGTCAGTGTCTCCTGGACTCACACTTTATTTCACTGTGCTCTGTTTCTATGGTGGCGTGGCGCTTGGTGTCAAACTGTTGATTAATTTAGTGAATTTCGGGCAGCATGCATTACAACAACACGAAGGTCGACCTGGAGGACCTAGGATGTCCAACTGGAGTTGGACAGTGTCCTCCTTTAAGTTCCAGTCCTGCGTTAATCACAGTGAAAAGAAACAAAAGTGACAAAATAAAGGAACATTTTTTTTGTTTTGAAGTGAAAATTATTAAATGTGAAATGTTGTTGAGAAAAAATGACGTCTTTAACTTTACAGCCACATGGAGGACAATCTAACTTCCTGAAACTCTAGGACAAACTGACCATTACAGTCAAATCAAAATACTAACTGTTACATTGAAAATGTAATTAGGCCTATATGGGTTTGAGTATGCTGTGTAAATGTACTTTTGGAAAAAAAAAAAAAATGAACAGCATTTATAGATTCCAAACATACATCTCAAACACAAGAATCGTGACATCTCCAGCATGCTGAAATAATCTGGTATTGTCTGTTTAAATAATCCCACAATATTATATTTGATTTTCTTTAATATTGGTTTATTATTTCGTTTTTTATTAATTACTTGTATATGCTAATTGTGTATACAATGCGTTTAAAAAAAGGCGGGATATTTTAAATTTGAATAATGTATGACGTCAACGTGGCTGTCAGAAAACAAAGCAACACATTGGGGCTCTAGCTCCTACTCACCATGCCCTTTCACATTTTTTGTGTACATTTCATGTATTATGTGAGGCAACACTATAGTTATGTTTTATGACATCTTATTCCATCTTCGGCTTGTTATGTATTGGGGGTCCCGACTGTTAGACAATGCAGTATGAAATTAGGCAGATTTATATTAATGTAGCCTAATTTGGTTCACGGTCATATATAGTTTACATAAAAAATATTTAACTTATATGTACAGCACACAACGAACTACTAAGGATAACTCTTTTGAAGACAGTGGGTGGCTCTTAAAAGAGCCTTTGGTTTGATCCGAAAACAAACTGGTCGAGTTTACTTCTTGGCGGGCTTCTCGGTCTTCTTGGGCAGCAGCACCGCCTGGATGTTGGGCAGCACGCCGCCCTGAGCGATGGTCACTCCGCCCAGGAGCTTGTTGAGCTCCTCGTCGTTGCGGACGGCCAGCTGCAGGTGACGGGGGATGATACG
Source organism: Centroberyx gerrardi (assembly GCF_048128805.1). Lineage (NCBI taxonomy): Eukaryota > Metazoa > Chordata > Actinopteri > Beryciformes > Berycidae > Centroberyx > Centroberyx gerrardi. Next base: position 150,130 of record NC_136007.1, on the reverse strand, counting down.
GGTCTTCTTGTTGTCGCGAGCGGCGTTCCCGGCCAACTCCAGGATCTCAGCGGTCAGGTACTCGAGCACCGCCGCCAGATAGACCGGAGCTCCGGCACCGACACGCTCGGCATAATTGCCTTTGCGCAGCAGCCTGTGAACACGGCCGACGGGGAACTGAAGACCGGCACGAGATGAGCGGGTCTTTGCCTTGGCACGAGCCTTACCGCCTGTTTTACCTCTTCCAGACATTTCTCAACACTGAAAAATCAGAAAATGTGTCGTAGTCGTAGGGAACCCGGTTTATATATCTATCGAGCTGCTTGTTCATTGGTCAGTTGGAGCATCAAAATCATCGCCCAATACTGAAAGAGAACAGGCGGTCCTAACTGCTGGTGTCATTTTCAGATAGCAACTATAGCACTTCCGCTCTGCAGTGACTGGGATTTTCAAAATAAAACTTCTCAAGACAAACCAATTATTGTGTATACAGAAGAGGATTAGGGCCACATGTGGAAAAAAATAAATATGAGTTAACTAGGCTATTTATTATTAGACCTGTGTTTCCTCTTGGGATTAAGTCTTTCAGCGATGAAAAGACTAGTTTTATTCAGGGAAGCTTCAAACCTCTCCAATACACCGTCACAGTATTCAGCTCGCAGCAGGATTTGTTCACATTTCTTCTCCTAAAATGGTTTCATATGCTTTACATTCCAAACAACACTAGTTGTCCAGTAAGCAGAGATGTCTGACGAGGGAATAAAAGTAAAAGTACTGTGGTGCTTGTTTTGTTTTAATTGGGTGATCTTTTGGTGTTTGTAAACACACTGATGCTGGCGGTGACTTAGGGCGGATCACCTTCACTTCCTGTGAGAGATTGTTCCTGAGGCGTTAACTTTCTGGCTGCAGTCATGATTAATGAAACTGAAAAGATATGTTGTTTAAGTTTGTAATATTCTCTGATTTTAGGCTGAAACATCATTTCGCATTTATCTTTTTTACTGTGTAGAAAACTAACTTTTATACCTCTTCAGTCTCTCCCATAGGAATTTTGGACTACACACCAAATGGTCGAGATGCTAATATATGTCATACAAAATGATACAAAATTACCACTCCTACTTATAACCTCTATGATGTACATGTAAACAGGTTTGAACACACACACACACACACACACACACACACACACACACACACACACACACACACACACACCAGTTCTCACATGTACAGTATATAAATGGCCAGACACATTGACAACCTGCTGTATCAGTTTCTGCAATGTATTCATAGTATTCTGTTATATCAAGACTTGGCCATCTTGGTAGGAAAATAACGTATGATTGTGATAAATTAACAGGTGATTAAAATCAAATGTCAGCCACAGCCAATGAGCTGTGTATATTGTAAAGCACCATAGGAAATGCATGTGACACCATAGGAATACTATGGATTGGCTATCATGTTCATCTAACAGGTGAAAGGTCTCCGGTTTGAAACTGGGCATAAACATCCTTGTGTCATCACATAGAAGCTTTGAAGGAACCGTACGGTCACCATTCTGATTCACCCTCTACACCTCGGACTACCGCTTCAACTCCAGAACGTGCCATCTGCAGAAGTTCTCTGATGACTCCTCCATCATCAGGAAGACCAAGGAGCTGGTGGTGGACTTTCATAGGAGCAGGAATCCCCCAACCCCTGTCACCATCCAAGGGGAGGAGGTAGAGATGGTTCCTAGGAGTGCAGCTCAACAACAAACTGGACTGGTCGGACAACGCTGAGGCCCTCTACAGGAAAGGACAGAGCAGGCTGTACTTCCAGAGGATGCTCAGGTCCTTCAATGTGTGCAGCAGGCTGCTGCAGATGTTGTACCAGTCTGTAGTAGCCAGTGCACTCTTCTTTGCGGTGGTGTGCTGGGGAGGCGGCATCAAGGCAGCAGAAGCCCACAAACTGAACAAGCTGGTGAAGAAGGCTAGCTCTGTGGTGGGACTCAAACTGGACAGTCTGGAGGCTGTGGCAGAGGGGAGGATGAGGGGAAAGATTGACGCCTTCCTGGAGAACCCCTCTCACCCTCTCTAAGATGAGCTGAGGCTGATGAGGAGCAGCTTCAGCCACAGGCTCCTCCTCCTACATTGTGAAATATGTACAGTTAAAAAAGTATCAAAAAGTAAAAGTGGAAACAGCGCCATAAACTCCTCTGTTGTGAACAAAAATGTATGCATCTGCAGTGTTTCAGAACTCCATAGAATCAGAGTCAAAATCGGATTGACCTTGGTTACTATGATAATAACACATGACCTCGTCTCCCTGTAATGCACCTCTCCTCGTTAGTATAGTGGTGAGTATCCCCGCCTGTCACGCGGGAGACCGGGGTTCGATTCCCCGACGGGGAGGAATCTGTTTTCTCTCTCACAGCTTTATGGAGGCAGTGAGGGATCTGAGCTCAGGATTGATGGACAAACTGAGGAAAATTCAGCTGGAAGGAAGAAGGGAATTTAGTTGTAAAATGGCAAAACTATGCACCCAGCTGAAGTGGGAAGTCATGAAGCAGACATCAACGCTTACTCCTTTAGAGAAGGTTGGTCAAACCGTTTCTATCTGGACTGTGAAAAAAGCAGCTTGAACATTGACAGACAATGTGGTTCTGTTAAGGCTTGTGAACAAAAAAAGAATAAGAACATACAAAATAATGTTAATTCCTAGTTAAAGAGATCTGTATATAAATAAAATACATTTAGTGATTCACTATTCACAACATATATTCCTTGTAATGGCCACTACCCAAGTGTGACTTCCTGTAAAGAAGAATTACTGTAAGCAATATATGAAGAAACCCAGCTATCAGAAAAGTCACTGGATCATATGTGAATCGGCTCATTGATGGATAGAAGGGATATTCCCATTCAAATCAATAGGAGTGCATTGCTATTTATAAGCTCTTTTTCATGGCAGCATGATGAAATATCAAAGGCTTCCAATGGTTAGCTTGTACCAGCGAAAACCATGATACCAGGAATATGTCTTTCTGTCTGCTTTATTTATGTCTCTAATCATTCAATTCCACACAAAGACTGTAGGCCTATGCATACGATCCCCCCACGTCCCATCATAGCCTACATTCATACAAGCTTCAAAGACACTACATTTCACACAATAAATAATTATTCCATGACAGTTTTTAACAAGGTGAATTTGAAAGTTGCTTCACAAACTAGGCTATATCAACACATTCATCTGTGAATGTTTTACTGAACCACGCGTGCGTGTTCTCACGTCAATATACAGGCTGCCTGCAACATTGTATGTATTGTATGTATATGTGTTTGTATGTGTTTAGTTGTTTTTTTCTGTTGTTCATGTGATAGCTCTGAAAGTGACGAAATACATATTTTATGTTGATTAAAGAAAGGATTAACGAAAATGTATGATGCAAAGTAATTCCACATTACCGAAAAAGGGATTAAGAATAGCTCATTTGAAGATCTGCAGTTTAAGAAATAAAATACAGGACATTTCAGAATTTACAGATATTGGCAATCTCAGAAACACATTTAGATTCAACAATAAACGGTTCTTTATTGAACATAGATGGGTATAATATTTACAGACAAGATAGGAATGCAAATGGAGGTGGAGTAGCAATTTATGTTCAGAGCCAAATACCAGTAAGAGTTAGGGAGGATCTAAGAAGTACAGGAGTTGAAGTAATCTGGTTACAAGTTCAACTGCCTTATCTAAAGCCAGTATTTATTGGGTGTTGTTATAGACCACCAAATGCAACAATAATGTATCTGGATCAAATATGTGAAATGTTAGATAGGGTATGTGATATAAATAATGAGATTTACTTCCTGGGTGACTTAAATATTGATTGGAATTCAAGGTGTTGTGCACTCAGAAATAAGTTGCTTTCTCTTGCAGATACATGTAATTTGTCACAAGTTATTACAAAGCCAACAAGAATATGTTGCAGAGCTGATGGTTCAAAATGATCGACTTGCATTGATCTCATTTTTACAAATGTCACTGAGTTGTGCTCAAAAGCAGTATCAATTCCAGTAGGCTGCAGTGATCATAATCTAATTGCAATTGGAAGGAGGATTAAAGTTCCAAAATCTGGTCAGAAAATAATATTAAAGAGGATGTTTAAATACTTTAACGAAAATAATTACTATGATGAAGTAAGAAATATTGACTGGTCAACAGTTCTACAGGAGGAAGATCCTGATTTGGCTTTGGATGTTTTTACTAACTTGTTAATGCCAATTATTGACAAACATGCCCCTGTAAGAAAGCAAACTGTGAGAAATGTTATGGCTCCATGGCTGGACCAAGAACTCAAAGCATACATGGTGCAAAGAAACCGAGCCAAGGCAGAAGCAACCAAATCGGGTGATGCATTACAGTGGAGTATATATTGTAAATTAAGGAATTATGTAAGAAAATTGAACAAAACGAAAAAAAGGATTTACTATCAAAATAGAATTAAAGATGCTAAATTAGACAGTAGAAAAATATGGAATGCACTCAATGAATTAATGGGAAGAAGAGTTAAACCAACACCATCCTTTTTGGAAGCAGATGGAAAATTTCTTACTAAACCAATGGATATTGCTAATTATTAAAGTTTAAACTATTTAAGTTATTGCGTGATGGTATGGACCTCAGACATGAAGAAGATGGGCTTTCAAGCAGATTAATAAAAGACAGAATAATAATCAATAATAAATCATGTAAGTTTAAATTTGAAAAGGTTAGTATTGGTACAATAGAGAAATTATTACGAGCAAGTAAAGAAAAACCTTCAGGTGTTGATAACCTTGATGTGAAGCTACTGAAACCTGTAGCAGAATTGATTGCTCTGCCTATTTCTTACATCATTCATTTAAGTTTAGAAAAATGGATTTGTCCGTCAGAATGGAAAATAGCCAAGATTGATCCACTAGCCAAGAATGGTAAAGAACCATTCTCAGGTAAAAATAGTCGACCAATAAGTCTACTACCCGCCTTGAGTAAAATTATGGAGAGAATGGTATATGAGCAAATCCAAAAGTATTTTTTTAAAAATGATTTAAATACGGTGTATCAGCATGCATATAAAAAGGGGCACTCTACAACTACGGCATTAACTCAGATGACTGATGACTGGATGAAAGAAATTGATGAGAAAAAAGTCGTTGGTGCTGTATTGTTGGATTTGAGTGCAGCATTTGACATACTTGATCATAAGTTGTTATTGAATAAGTTGAGCTGTTATGGCTTTGAAGCATCTGCTGCTGCATGGATCAAAAGTGATCTCACCAACAGGAAATATACTGTACATTTTAATGGTAGTTATTCTGAGGTAAGAGCAGTGAGTTGTGGAGTGCCTCAAGGAAGTTGTTTTGTTTTCCATTTTTACAAATGATTTCTAATTTCTTCTAATTTTAAATTATGCCACCATTGCGATGTATGCAGACAATTTTACAATATATGCATCAGCACACACCTGGAGAACTTGGTAGGGTTTTAAATGAGGAATTAAAGTTAATAGAAGAATGGGTAACGGTAAATAAATTGGTTCTTCATATAGAAAAGATAGAATGTATGGTATTTGGTTCAACATATTCATTAAAAGTCGCATCAATTCTACACTTAACTATAGGAGATATAGATATTGAACAAGTAACAGATGCAAAGTTATTAGGGATCACTGTTGATAGTAAAATGTCTTGGAACAGCCAAATTGATCAAATGGTGGTAAAAATGGGCAGAGGCATGGCTACTATAAAACACTGTAGGAAATTCATGCCTAGCTAACTAACCAAACGATTAGTGCAAGCTTTAGTGTTATCACAGTTAGATTATTGTTCAGTGATTTGGTCCAACACAACAGAAAGTCATTTGAACAGATTGCAGGTAGCTCAGAACAAAGCAGCTCGCATTGCTCTTCACTGCCCATATCGAACAAGAGTAAGTACAATGAATAATCATTTGGCTTGGTTAAGTGTAAAAAGCAGGTTGCATTAGTGTGCTTTATTAAAAATATCATCATAACTAAAACCCCAGAAATACTTTATAGTAACCTATCATTTTGTTCAGATAGACATCATTATTCTACTTGGCAGTCATCAGAGGGTCGTTTTCTGTTGCCTCCGTGTAGAACGAGTTTAATACAGAGAACAGTTCATTATCGAGCAATGGTGGCATGGAATTCATTACCAAGTTTTTTGATTTCAGAAAGTAATACAACATGTTTTAACAAAAAGTTAAGATTGTATTTGTTTACACAAGGAATAGTGTAGAATATTATATGACTTTTTGTTTTTGAGCTATCCATCCCACTTTTATTTGTGATTGAGTGGATGAGTTGCTAAGTGATTTTTTTTTGTTTTAGAGCTATCCATCCCACTTTTATTTGTGATTTAGTGGATGAGTTGCTAAGTGATTTATTTTTTTCAATTACTCAAGAGATGAAATTATTATATAGAGCTATCGTATGTATTAGACAGGCTTTGAGTTGATGTTTGTTGTTGTGTGTCTTAGTGGTTGTGTTATGTATTGAGTCTTATTGTGAGTATGAATGTTACAGATGTGTATTGATGTATTTTCTGTTATTGAAGTATTGTTAAAAATACTAATGGGGACCCCAGGAAGAGTATACTGTTACAATACAGTAGCTAATGGGGATCTAAATAAACAAACAAACAAACAATCAACTGCACTAGGTGAGCGGTTCCTACACAACAAAGGGATTCCAACACATGAAGTAAACTAAAAAAAAAAAGGTTCCACTGAGATTTGAATTCAGATCGATGGATTCAGAGTACAGAGTACTAACCATTAAACCATGGAACCACAACACATCAACACTGCTGTCTTTATTTTTTTTTATTTTTTCCCGCCTAAAGACTCCGAAAATCAGACAGTGTCAAACCATGACCAGGCAAACTCACTGTAAGAGAGCAACTGTAGTTATTTCTCATGGTCGTCTTTTTTTTTTCTTTTTTTTCTGCAGGTTAAAAAAAATACAATTTACTTTTTTTTTACAATCTAAAAAGACAATTTAAGTGTTTTTTTTTTTTTATTTTATTTTAAAAAATAAAAGGAAGAGAAAAGAAGAAAGAAAAAAGAATAAGAAAATAAAACTATGACAGTCCTTAGAAATTCAAAGAGCAACATGTACCACGGGACAAGTTTATTTGTCTTGACTTCTATGGATGTCCTTTTCTGATTATGTGTTTGAAAACGACAGTAGGCTACTTGGAATTGATGTCTGGTTTATCACTGCTGTCTTTACAGGAGCATGTCATGCTATATACTTGATATCAGATTGTTATTGTCATCATATCTCAAATATGTTTAGTATGAACTGCATGAGATACACCACATACTGGGGACTGGAGCGGACAGATGCATCATGAAATCTATGCTGATTCTACTCTGCATCTGTCCATTTTACTATAGAGTAAGCGAATAACTAATTGTAATAGATTAATAGATTGTGAACCAGATAGAGCTCAGAAAAAACATAACTAAGAAAATATTACATGTTGTTAGAGTTTGTGATAACTTGTAAATATAAAATTATTTCTGCCAGTAGCTAAATTAAAAAAGAAACAGAAAAAAAACCCAGAAACTGCCCAATTTATATTCCATGTTATAATTGTTCTTACATTGAGCATTTAAAAAAATAAAAGGTAAAATGCATGCCATTAACAGCCTGAGGATTGACATTGTCAATTATGTCAGTGATGCAGTAGGAAGCTAGGCAGCATACACACTACACAACTTGTAAAGAGGTTAGAAAAACCTGGAAAACTCTTTTGAAGACAGTGGGTGGCTCTTAAAAGAGCCTTTGGTTTGATCCGAAAACAAACTGGTCGAGTTTACTTCTTGGCGGGCTTCTCGGTCTTCTTGGGCAGCAGCACCGCCTGGATGTTGGGCAGCACGCCGCCCTGAGCGATGGTCACTCCGCCCAGCAGCTTGTTGAGCTCCTCGTCGTTGCGGACGGCCAGCTGCAGGTGACGGGGGATGATACGGGTCTTCTTGTTGTCGCGAGCGGCGTTTCCGGCCAACTCCAGGATCTCAGCAGTCAGGTACTCGAGCACCGCCGCCAGATAGACCGGGGCTCCGGCACCGACACGCTGGGCATAGTTGCCTTTGCGCAGCAGCCTGTGAACACGGCCGACAGGGAACTGAAGACCGGCACGAGATGAGCGAGTCTTTGCCTTGGCACGAGCTTTGCCGCCGGTTTTTCCGCGTCCAGACATTATCTTTGCTTTCTTCTTGACTAGTGAATCAAAGAATGAGTTGCAACTGTCGGGAACCGGTTTATAGGTCTGTCGAGCTGCTTGTTCATTGGTCAGAATCTTGGCCCAATCAGAAGAGAGGACCCCTTAAAATGTCCTTAATTTCTCCAATACATAAACATTACAGTTTTTTCTGAATGCTTAAACACTACCAGTGATTCTTGAAGCACTATCTCTGAAACCATTAACACTTGTAGCCAATGCATTTACCAAGTGTGCCAAACTGAATGCACGTTCTCTGCTTTACACTCAGTTTGTAATTTTATAACACACTTTTTGCAAAATTGTAAACACAACTCACTGCTTTACACTCAGTTTGCAATTCTGTAAAGTTTTGTCATACATGTAGTAAACACACATACAAAGAAGGGGGAAAAGTTTTTTTTTTTTTTTTTTACAGTAAGAAAAAAAACAAAAAACTTTTCCCCCTTATTTGTATTGATAGTGTGTTATGTTCGGAATACACATCCATACTTTACACATTTGGATACCTGTGTGTATGTGTGTTTACTACATGTATGACAAAACTTTACAGTATTGCAAACTGCTATGCCCTGCACACAGAAAAAGCAAAAGCTACAAGTGTTTTTCATTTATACTCTCAGTGCGTAGTTGGTGCTTCGTGTGCTTATTCAAATGATGGTTTGTGTGTTTGTGTTGACGCAAAAACACAATGTTTTAAAAGAGTTTGAAGAGTTTTGCAAGAATTGTTTGCTTTTGCAAGAGATGTATAATGTTTTGCTGGTTTGGTGTAAGGTTTTGTGGTTAGTGTGTAGAGTTTTGCAAAAATAGCCTATAGTTTCAAAGATAGTGCCTAAGCAATCAGAAAAAACTGTAATTATCCATTCAAAATAACATAGCTTTGATAAAGTGAGGTACGTACCATGGGTTCATAAGGGATTTATTCATGGGTTGATTCACAGAGACAGTAGTAATTAAGGGATTTTTTATGCCGTCTCCCTGAATTTTTCATTAAAGTAGAAAGTAAGGAGTCAATATTAAGGGGGGTTTATTGATGGGTCTCCTCCATTAATAAATCCCTTGGTTAATTTTAAGGGGCTGTTGCATGAAGGGGTGAATTCATGTAAATTAATGAAAATGTAAGGTTATTTTAAGAGATTACTGGTTCCTAAAGGTTTCTGCTCCTGTCAAGTTATCACAGCAACGATAACACTTCCGCCCTGTCTCATAACAAACCAACTTTTATGTACTCAAAACAGGATTAGGACCACATGTTAACAATTTGAGTTCTCAGATTAATATCACAATTCTGACATTTAAGTAAATCATCCTCTAAATTCTGAGATAAATCTCAGAACTGGGATTTTTCAGGTGGCCCTAATCCTCTTCGACACCTGTATTTTTTTCCCATTCACATTTAATTATTAATTATTATTATTTAATTATAATAAAGCTATGTTATGAAGAAATAACATAGAAACATGAAACATGGAAAAAAAAAACAACTGATAACAAGAAAAGACAGAAAGAGATATGCATATAGCTGCATTTTCTACAGACATACACTGAGATCATCTACTGTTTGTGCTTAAAGCATATTTTATCAGGCCCAGGCAGCCAAATGAGCCATGTCTGCTTCACTGACTTTTCTACTATATCAATCGTGGACAGAGAAAACTGAAAACAGCAGTCTTAACTCACACTCTCTTCTCTCCACACACACTGAATTTATAGATTAGTGACAGAATTGAGTGAGCAGAACTTGTATCCGTGAAATGTAAAACTATTGAATGTGTAAGAGATATGTTGTACATGTAAATGGTAAAAATAGCAAATAGTGTGATTTTGGTGTATGGGAGAGATAGAATTGTTTGTGTGAGTGTAAGAGAAAAAAAAACAATAGATGTTTGAGCAGTTAATGGAGACCTTATGAATGACCTCGAAGGGCATACTCCTACTAAACTCATACTCCTACATACTATTTGGAGTACACATAATCTTAGTACGTTATATATTGCTTGTGTAATTTAGAAAAAAAAACAAACAACTATACCGGTATATTATTTATAAAAGATCAATTACATTAACTTTTAAAGCGGAATCAACTCTTACAGTGAATACTGAGGTGGCTCTTAAAAGAGCCGTTGTGTGACTGATGACAGGTCGGTTTAAGCTCGCTCTCCGCGGATGCGGCGGGCCAGCTGGATGTCCTTGGGCATGATGGTGACCCTCTTGGCGTGGATGGCGCACAGGTTGGTGTCCTCAAACAGGCCGACCAGGTAAGCCTCGCTGGCCTCCTGCAGAGCCATGACAGCGGAGCTCTGGAAGCGCAGGTCGGTCTTGAAATCCTGAGCGATCTCTCGGACCAGGCGCTGGAAGGGCAGCTTGCGGATCAGCAGCTCGGTGGATTTCTGGTAGCGACGGATCTCTCTCAGAGCCACGGTACCGGGCCTGTAACGGTGGGGCTTCTTCACGCCGCCGGTGGCCGGAGCGCTTTTCCTGGCAGCCTTGGTGGCGAGCTGCTTCCTGGGAGCTTTTCCTCCAGTGGATTTACGGGCGGTCTGCTTGGTTCTGGCCATGGTAGAAAAGTCAACACTTCCTTCTTAAGAGCACAAGAAAGTATGTGGTTTGAGAGTGAATGTCGGCTTTATGTAGCCAGTGCCGGAGAGCTGCCATACGCTGATTGGTCTGCCCGAGGGAAGCGCGCGCATCAGCAGATGGAAAGTCCACCCAAAATTCAAACACTGCTCTGCAGCAGCTCCAGTCCAGCAGAATTAGGACGAAAGGCGGCAGAAATACCGAAAAGGAAGACGATTTTACTATTTATTTTTTACTATTCAAGTATTTTCAGTCAGTTTTTTTCACTCCTATGTGGAAAAGATAACCAGCAAAATCATGGTAAAAAGATAAGGAAACGAAATCAATAAAATCCATAAAAATAAACTAAAACAATAAAATTACATGAATAGAATAAAATAATAGGATTCAGCACACTGAGTGGAGTGTGAAGAACGGAAAACATGCACTTCTTACATGTATGGATTTACTTAGCCTATTAAAATATATGCAGCACTTTAATAACTATGCAAACTATAATACAGTATTTATACATGTATTAAGACAAATGTGCAGGGATTTATGATGCTTATGTAGTTGGTGCTCTGTCTATAATCTACAGAAGAGGAAACAGAAAAGGTACAGGATGGGAAGACCAATGCATCATTTTTCTTGCAAATGTCATGTCATGTTGAGTCAAACCTGTGTTTGAGTCCAGAAGATTAATAAAGTCCAAGTACTTAACTGGCATACTGTGTAATGCACTTACTCAAATATTTACATATTTACAATCTATACAAATACCTCACGTAGGCCTACTTACACATCACTTATTTAAATTATGTGTGCATTTATGACTGTCAACCTGACAAAAAGTACAGCAAAAAGTAACCAGCATTGTTGTCAGAGTGTTTATCTGGTGTCTGTGTGGTGGGGTAATCGGTGATATCAACTAACTTGAATTAAGTGTATCTTATATATGACCATAAAATGTAAAAAGGAAATGCTCTTTGAAAGTAGTGGGTGGCTCTTAAAAGAGCCTTTTGGGGCAAACAGTGGTGGAGTAAAGCCGGGAAGCTTACTTCTTCTTGGGTGCCTTTTTGGGCTTTGCTGCTTTGGGCTTTGCAGCCTTCTTGGCGACAGGTTTCTTGGCAGCAGCGGGCTTCTTCACCGCCTTCTTCGGGCTCTTAGCGGCCTTTTTAGCCGCTGGTTTCTTTGCTGCGGGCTTCTTTGCTTTCGCCGGGGATTTCTTAGCGGCTACTGTCTTCTTAGCTGCAGCCTTCTTCTTGGGGCTCTTGACGGGTTTCTTGGCAGCGGGCTTCTTGGCTTTCGGAGCTGCTTTCTTGACAGCCGGCTTCTTGACCTTTTCAGCCGTCTTGGCGATCTTGAAGGAGCCGGAGGCCCCGGTCCCCTTAACCTGGACCAGAATGCCCTTTTCCACCAGATTCTTGATGGCGATCTTGACGCGGGCCTTGTTCTTGTCCACGTCGTAGCCTCCGGCAGCCAGGCTCTTCTTGACGGCGGCCAGAGACACGCCGCTCCGCTCCTTGGAGGCGGACACAGCTTTAGTGATCAGCTCACTGACGCTGGGGCCGCTCTTCTTCGGCTTCACAGCCTTCTTCTTCGCAGGTTTAACCGTTTTAGCCGTGGCGGCCGCGGGTGCTGGAGCGACTTCTGTCATTGTTCGCTTCTAGTCTGTTCTGCTTCACACAACTCTGTAAAGTCTCACTGGACTGTTTGTAGATGGAGAGCAAGAGGCGGGACTTATACACAGCATGAGGACCGTGTAGACTCAACGCATGCAGCTGCTCCCTGTACAGCTCAAATGTGGCGACACTTGTGCTTTCTCTTCCACCTTTTACAGATAAAATACGCAGATCGGAGATGGTTTCAAGTGTAACTGTTATTGGACCTGAGAGAAAACGTGTTTCCTCTCGGAATGAACTCGTTTCTAGCGATGAAGAGACTATAATTTTATTCAGGGAAGCTTCAAACCTCTCCATTACACCGGCACAGTATTCAGCTCGCAGTGGGATTTCTTCACATTTCGACTCGTAAAATGGTTTCATATGCTTTACATTCCAAACAACACTAGTTGTCCAGTAAGCAGAGATGTCTGACGAGGGAATACAAGTAAAAGTACTGTAGTGCTGTGATTTGTTTTGTTTTAATCGGCAGATTTTTGGGTGTCAGTAAACACATTGATGCTGGCGGGGACTTCCTGTGAGAGATTGTTCCCGAGGCGTTTTCTTTGTCTCAGGTGAATGCTGCAGTCATGATTAATGAAACCTAACGATATTTTGTTAAAGTCTGTGATGTTCTCTGATTTTACATGAAAGTAGGCCAAACATTTATTTTCTCCAATGGACACAAATATCCTGTCTAATATAAACTTTTAATGCACTGTAATCCAACTTGCTGTTTAAATCCATTAGACTGAAATATCATTCTGTAGGCCTATTTATCTTTTTTTTTATTGTGTGGAAAACAATACATTAAACCAACAGGTAAAAGGGGAATGAAGCTCATTGCTTGTGTTAAGAAGGCTTCTCCCCAAAAATGTGATTATTCTTCTTTCAAAGAAGTGTGCCTTGGACTATTCTTCTGGGGAGATCAGCCTTCTCAACCACACTCAATGAGCTTCATTCCCTTTTTTGCCTGTCATATAAACCTTGACTCCAAAGAACACCTTCTTTGATACCTGGTAAGCAAAGCAGCGCCCCTCAGCCTCATTCCATGAGCAGCAACTGCTTGGAGATCATTTGAATTTTGGTTCCACATTTGTCCCTGATTTTATCCCAGTACTACATTTACAGTGTTTCTGTTTGATACTTAATCCTAATTAAAAACGTGTGATTCTCTGCTCTTCACAACTTTGGAAATACATTATTTTTTCTATTATTTATTTATTTAGTTATTTATGAAGATCTCAGATGGACCTGTTTCTTGCTGAATAATTTAATAGGAACAGAGAAAAGACAATTTAGGAATTATCTCACAAATCAGACAAGATGTGTTTGTTTCAGGTGTCCATTGTTTGAAAACTGCGATATAAGAAAGTGTGTTAAAAATGTAGCCTATTATCTACTGTCTTTACAAACATCTGTTTTGTTTAATTTAATTTACAGACAGGATAATTCTGGTTCTTAAATGGTTCTTGGTGACATTAGTGAAATGAGTCACATGGGCAATATGTGCTTTGGACATGAGGAATGTGTGGTTCTGGAACATTTTCTGGTGCTCCACATGTTATAAATTGTGATAACATGATTACATGTGATAACATGTTTTTCCACATGTGTAGCCTACATCATGTGGTTTTTCTGTAAGAGATATTTTATTTTACATGTTATTATTTTTTCTTTTGAAAAGTCTTATTCAAGAATAGGTACCATTCAAGAAATGTTCAATACAGCATGTTTATTGCTTATTTCCTTTCACTGCTGAAAGAAAGAAATAAATTAAGAAAGAAAGAAAGAAAGAAAGAGTTTTCATGTTCTTAAATGAAACATCTATAGATACTTAAAAAACAGAGTTAAAACCTCACATACCACATGATCTGATCAGGCCTGTCTGGACATGGACAGATACCCGGCTGCGTTGCAGTGAAGGAACAGTTTCCGTAGTGTAGTGGTTATCACGTTCGCCTAACACGCGAAAGGTCCCCGGTTCGAGACCGGGCGGAAACAACTTTATTTATCCCGTAGGAGCTTTGAATCTGGACAGCCAACTAACTCTCTGAATAAAATCAAAGCAGGCACAGTTGAATCTGCAGATTAAAAGTTGTAAGCCTACTGGCAACTGTAGTTGCCAAAGGGTGTATTTATCATTTCAATTATCATGTAACATTTTTTTCATGCTTTAAATGTTTTTTTTTATTGTGATATCCCACAAGAAAACAAACAAATACAAATAATAATGATAATTATTATAATTAATGATAATGACGATTCCTGGCGGTACTTCCTGAAGGCACAGCAGTGGCAAAAAAAGGTAATTTTCATATAATCATGGTAGCTTAATTTTTAACATATATATATCTACTTAATCATGAAGGTCTCTAGTATCACCCAATCAAAAAAAAACATAAATCAAATCTATTGTTTTTTCAGAAGCTAGTCTAATGTCTGGGTGGTAACTATAGTTTGATTGACTTCTGACCTGGCCCTAGTATCTCGTTGATAGTATAGTGAGTATCCCGCCTTTATAATTTATGCAAAAAAGACCATTAACATGAAGGCCCATTCATGGCCCACACATTAGCCTAGGCTTCATGAAAGAGCTGATTTACTTCTTCCATATTCATAATTGTCGGTAAACACACTGATGCTGGCGGTGAGGGCGGGTCACTTCCAGTGAGAGATACGTTTTCTGGCTAGGTGAATGCAAACTTGATTAATGACTGAAAAGGCATATTATCTGATTTTACCTCAAATTTCCTCCAATGCACACAAATGTCATAAATGTCTAGTAGGCTACACCAGCTCCACTACACACAACTCAACTTCATCCACCCAAAGGTCCTTTAAGGGCCACACACTACTTCAACAAAGAGCTCGTTTACTCACATATTTGGTATGGGAAATTCTGTATCTAAAATTTTGTTATTGGTGTTAGTATAATATTGATTAGTAGCCTATACTTATCAAAGCAATACATGCTGTTGTGACACAATTTGATGCTGGAAACATTTATCCACTGATTGGATTTTCTATTATTCTCCAACTCTGTACAGTCTTATTTTTGGGGGGGATGGTCATCTAAACCTAATTCTCCATCACTTACAATAAATCACAAGTCTATTAACATTTGCCGATTAGAAGCTGTATAGATTTTATGATGCATCTGTCTTTTCCACTCCCCAGTATGTGAAGGGACCATTCCTTATGCAAGTCTTACTAAACACATGTGATATGACAGTAATATACTGTATGTCACGTGAAAGCATGACAAGCTCCAGCAAAGATAACAGGGTGAGTTTGTGTTGTGGTGGCCAGATAATGTGGCCTTATGAGCCACAGTATCTGTTATTGTTCAAGCTGTTTTATCACAGTCCAGAAAACATTTTTTTTTTTTCCGAAGAACCATTTGTTGTATGTCGCATAGGCTTTGCCTTCTAACAGCTTCACTATTGGTTAACTTACCAGTTCAGCTACTGTAGCTTTACCACTAACTGTCACAACTCCAGTTCCATCCACCAGAGAGCGCCAAAGGACTTCCAACTACCAGCCTGATCTCCACCTGCACACCTGATTCCATTCTTCTCATCAGTCTACACACCTGATCCTCATCACTCCCCTACATATATATACCTGTCGCCCCAGTTACTCAGTGCTTGCAATTCGAGTCTGTCTCGTGTACTTAGCTGTTATCTGTTGTTGCCAGTATAGTAAGTTTATCTGCCTCTCTGTATCCTGTACCTGTCTGCCTGCCTGCCTGCTTGCTGGAATAAATCAGCATTGTTCACTCCTACTATCTGTCTCCGCTTCTGCTCTTGGTTCCTGGTTGCTTGCCTGACAATTAACTATGGCTGTAATTTTAGTCAGGGCAAGGATTTCTTGAGGTGGACTCAAGACATTTATCCATTAATATGCTCTTTCCTTCCAGCTGAATCTTCCTCAGTGTCTCCATCAGTCCTGAGTTCAGATTCCTCTCTGCCTCCATAAAGCTCTCAGAGAAAAAAAAGACTCCTTCCCGTCGGGGAATTTAACCCCGGTCTTCCCCCGCGTGACAGGCGGGGATACTCACCACTATACTAACGAGGAGTGGTGTACCAAGTCGGGATCAAGTCACCTGCTAGTGACACTTGCGGGAGTTTCCTGCTCGACCTCTCTAAACATGTTTCCATTCATTCTCTATGGGAGTTCTAAAACACTACGGATGCGATATTTTTGGCCACAGCGTTGGATTCTACGGCTGGTGGCGCTGTTCCCACTTTTGCCGGCAAGTGAGATAAACACTAAGCCTCTGTAAAATATGGGAATAGGTCTACAACAATGAAATGTGTAAATAAGCTACTTAAAAAGTGTCTTTTTTTTTTTACTCCTTAAGCATAACCTTTCTTTAGGCCGTTTTCTAAAGTACTTAATCAACTCTGCTTTTAGACAAGTTCTGTGGAAATAAAGTTGTGTGTTATAGAGATCAGACAGGAGAGAAAAGGGACAGGGTTTGAACCAGGAGGAGACACCTGGCTTCCACTGTGTGAAGTCCCCTCTTGCTTCAAACGCTCCACTATCATCCCGGTCCCCAAGAAACCCTCTATCACAGGATTAAATGACTACAGGCCCATCGCCCTGACGTCTGTGGTCATGAAATCCTTTGAGAGACTGGTGTTGGCCCACCTGAAAGACATCACAGGCCGCCTGCTGGACCCCCTGCAGTTTGCCTACTGGGCAAACAGGTCAGTGGATGATGCAGTCAACACGGGACTGCACTACATCCTGCAACACCTCGACTCCCCAGGGACATACGCAAGGATCCTGTTTGTGGACTTCAGCTCGCCGTTCAACACCATCATCCCAGAAATCCTCCGCTCCAAACTCACCCAGCTCGCTGTGCCAGTCTCCACCTGTCAGTGGATCACGGACTTCCTGACAGACAGGAGGCAGCAGGTGAGGCTGGGGGAAATCACATCCAGCACCCGGACAGTCAGCACTGGCGCCCCCCAGGGATGTGTGCTCTCCCCTCTGCTCTTCTCCCTCTACACGACTGTACCTCAGGAGACCCATCTGTCAAACTCCTGAAGTTTGCAGACGACACAACGGTCATCGGCCTCATCTGAGACGGTGACGAGTCTGCATACAGATGGGAGGTTGAACAGCTGGCCCTCTGGTGTGGTCATAACAACCTGGAGCTGAACAAGCTCAAAACTGTGGAAATGACAGTGGACTTCAGGAGGAGCCCCCCAACACTGCCCCCCCTCACCATACTCAACAGCACCGTGTCTGCTGTGGAAACCTTCAGGTTTCTGGGATTCACAATCTCCCAGGACCTAAAGTGGGCGTCCAACATAGACACACTCATCAAAAAGGCCCAGCAGAGGATGTACTTCCTACGCCAGCTCAGGAAGTTCAACCTGCCTCAGGAACTGCTGATCCAGTTCTACTCTGCAATAATCCAGTCTGTTCTCTGCACATCCATCACTGTCTGGTTTGGATCGGCCACCAAACAGGACAGGAACAGACTACAAAGGACAGTCAGGACTGCAGGAAAAATCATTGGTGCCAACCTGCCCTCCATTCAGGACTTATACATCTCCAGAGTCAGGAAACAGGCAGGAAAGATCACTGCAGACCCATCACACCCTGGACACAACCTGTTCCAACTCCTCCCCTCTGGTAGGCGCTACAGAACACTGTACGCCAAAACAACCAGACACAAGAACAATTTCTTCCCACAGGCCATCACTCTGATGAACATTTAATCAGTCACACGGTGACAGAAACTATCCCTGTGCAATAAACCTGTAACACCTACCTCATGAAAGCAGGAGTGAAAGGCCCAGACCAGGGATTTCCTCCTGCTCCTCCTCCCCCATCATCGTCATCTGTACAATATCTGATTTGTGTATATAATATATAATATTTATTCCAGCATTTATTCCAGCATCTTTGCACTCTGCACCATTGCACTATTGTCCTAGTGTTGTTTACATATGGGTATATATACTTTTTTAAATACTTTTTTATATATATGTATATTTGTACATAGTAGTTAGATGTTTAGGTTTACCTCTGTTCATTTTGTTGTTCATTTTGTTGTCCTTGTTTTTAGCTGTATATTTATTCTTTGTAAGTACATTGAGAGCAACGAAAAGTCAAATTCAGAGTCCTTGTATGTGTACATACTTGGCCAATAAAGCTGATTCTGATTCTGATTCTGACAAGCCAAATGAGAAACTTGTCAGCTGTAAATGACCCTGGTAAAGTATAAAACAGTTGGCAGTACAAAGTATGGAAATTATGGATCAGAATCATGAAACACTCAAACCATTATGCTGATCTCAGATTTGGTGTAGATAGGGAAGTAATACGTTATTCCTGACAAATTAAAACAGTAACATGACTGCAGCAATATGAAAGAAAAATTCTGCAGCAAAAAAAAAAAAAAAATTCAGAACTGTCAGAAACACTTTAAACATGAAGTACCGTATACAAATTTCACTCAAATATTGAAATTTGCAGCAATTCAACCACTTTGATATGTTTTCCAGCAGGAGATATCAGGGTATCAGGCCAATTAGTCACAATCATGTGAACATCCTAATTTTCAGTGCTTGCACTTTTAAGCTTGGTTGTGTCCAGTTCCATCAGGATTTTCTTCTTCTCATTAGGGTAGTTTGAGTTCAAAATCAGTCCAAAAATCTAAAATTGCACTGGTCTTATTTTTAATTCGGATTATAGTCGTCCTGTTTCATAATTTATCAAAGTAATTAACAGCTGACTGTGGGGGAGTATTTGTAACTTTTGAAGGATCACAATGCATGTAGACTGGTTTGTTGGCTTGCAGGTTTACAAAAGTAGCCTACTACTTAGGTGGCAAACTTTGTTGGCCATTTTTATAAACTGATGAGTGATTTTGCAAACTTGTTGGTTAGACAGAAATGAACGGTCAGTTTTTGGGTCTTTCTGTGTTTTTTGTGTGAGGTTTTGAAAAATGTTCCATTATTTTGCATTTGAATGATTCTACATATCTGTAATGTCAGAGTTTGCAAAACAGTGTGCCTTAAAAAATTCTGAATATCACAATGTGACCGGCATTGGGACACAACTCATTGTTCTCTGTTTATCCTCCAGGATAGCGAATTTAGAGAGGCTGAGTCGGGGATTGTACAGACAAAGATGGGCATCTACGTCACTCGGGTGGAGGGTGCCAGTCCTGGAGACGAGCCTTTTGCAGATGTTGGGGTTATACTTGAAGGCGTGGAAGTTCTGCAAAACCTACAAAGTGTCACCCTTGGATGTGTGATGCTTTTTGGAATGATTTATGCGCTTAACTTAAGCTACCCTAAGGACCTCAAGTGCACATTTGAAGTGTTTCAGAAAATCCTGATGGAACTGGACACAACAAAGCTTTCACCAAAAGTCCAAACACTGAAAATTAAGATGCTCCAGTGACTGAGTAATTGGCCTGATACACTGATATTTCCCTCTGGAAAATGTATATCAAAGTGGTTGACTTGCTGCAAATTTCAGTACTTTTTTGAATGAACTTAGATGTAAAATTTTCAACTTGTGTTTTTCACAGTTCTTGATTGCTATATTTTTGCTGCAGAATATTCCTTTTATATTCCTGCACTCCTAATTAAACATGCATGAAAGGTGTGGTGGTGCAAAGCCACTCAACCACTGAGCCCTTATGTTTTGGATTGTTAGGGTGGTGGTCAGAAAATTAAAAAAAAAATGATGTCAGGGATTCCTTGAAATGTTAGTGTACTGTAAGCATTACAGTTATAATGGTTGATTTACCCGATTTACCTGTCTACCTCAAGTTTCACACAATTGTTAAGCACAGTTCTTGAGGGAGTTTATCATATTGCTGCAGAAAGGTCTGTTTACAATATATATTCTTTGTGTCATGTAACAAGCAGCAAAGTGTTAAGGCCAATGGGGCACAGCTGCTCACCTGAGCCTTGTGATAATGTTTTGGATCCTAATTTCAAAATTGGATCCCAGAAATTGTTAGCCTTCTGAAATCATAGAAGAACAGAGTTCAGAAGGCCAGAGTTCCCTTAAATTAGCTTTTAAAATGTTTGCAACAAGTAAATGTTTGAAACCTTAAGGCATTTTCTTTTTTTTTTTTTATATATAATATTTTTATTGGGATTTTCCCAGAGGGCATTTTCTTTTTTATGATTTGTTTGTTTTTTTGCACACAACACATGTTTGTATGAGCACTGGTTCTGTGTACAAGCATGTCTTGCTAGCTCCTCTTTTTGTGGGTGTGTGCTGTTATGTCAGTATACCGTGCTGTTGAATGGAAGTGATGTTGCTGCCTTTGAGTTTTTGCAATGCCCAAACTTGCCCCATGCCTTGAGAAGCGTTAATAAATTGTTAAATGTGAAACAAGGTGGTCTGACTGTTCTTTTTTTATAGTTACATATTGTTGTAGGTGTGGGGTGAATGGAAAAAAATATTCAAAAATTCAAAATATCTGGTTATAAATTTAAAATACATTGGGTATATTAATAAAAAGTATATAAATTTGACACATTTTGAGTAAATTGGGTTTATTGCATAAACCTGGTTATTAAGCATTTTAAACATATTGGATGTATTAATAATAATTCATAAACCTGGTTATTATGAATTTCAAACAAATAGGCTTTATTCATACTGAATACATAAACCTGGTTGTTATGAATTTGAAACAAATTGGATTTATTGATGATAAATATATAAACCTGGTTATTGTGTATTTAAAACACATTGGGTTTATTAGTACTATTACATAAATATAATTCTTGTTTCATTTTTGTTTGACTAACAAATATGCATCACATTAAGTTTATTAGTTTGTTTATGTTAAAACTGTGTAATCCAAATGGATGGAAATGTTATATGCAATTAAAATATATAAATCTTAAATATTAGGCCTAAATATATATATATATATATATATATATATATATATATATATATATATATATATATATATATATAAAAACAACATCTTAACTTAAATGATTCCAGTTGCTAGAGTTCAGAAAGCAATACTCTTCATTTTAATTGCCCTTTTGACACTCTTATAGACCAATTAATGTACTTAAGTCTGTGTCGTTGGAAGTCTCTTAAGAGGCGTTTCCATTGGGTGCTATTGGTTGCATTTTAACACTGTGCCAACCAACAACATAATATATGCCAACCTACCGCGTGTTGGGGCTGGTTGGCACAAGTGCACAACATGACTTTGATCATGAATCTCCCAATTTTAGAAAACAGTTGTGGACATGTAGCTGAGACCTTAACCTTACAAAGCTGGTTGAAAATCGGCAAAGTGTTCCTTTCTTAACACTTCTTCAGAATAGCCTACTTGGTTATTTCGGTTAAGTTTGAATCAGAATTATGAAAGCACACAAGATTAACTCTTTTTAAAATCAAGTGGGCGGCTCTTAAAAGAGCCTTTGGGTTTGAGAATGAGCTGGTAAATGAAGTTAACCTCCGAAGCCGTACAGAGTGCGGCCCTGCCTCTTCAGAGCATACACCACATCCATGGCGGTGACGGTCTTTCTCTTGGCGTGCTCGGTGCAGGTGACGGCATCACGGATAATGTTCTCCAGGAAACCACACCCGGGTCTCCTCGTTGATCAGACCGGAGATACGCTTGCCTCCGCCGCGGCGAGCCAGACGGCGGATGGCGGGTTTGGTGATTCCCTGGATGTTATCACGGAGAACTTTCCGGTGACGCTTGGCGCCTCCTTTTTCGCGGCCACTCATTTTTTTATGCGTTTACTGTTGAAGCAAAAATAAACGATAACAGCTTCGCTATTGGTTTACCCATGGCGAGCTAGCGCGTCTGCTGAACTTTTTTTCATCTACGCTCTCATCCAATCAGGATGAGGGCCGGTGGGCGCTCCCTCCTATATAAGGCCTACACGCCCACTGCCCTACTCCTATTTTTATTCAGCTCGACTGAACTAAAACTTCTGCTACTTCGAAATGAGTGACGCTTCAGCCCCAGCTCGTCGCTGCCCTTCCTGTCCTGGCTACCTCGCCGGGTACGACACCCACACTCGGTGCTTCCAGTGTCTGGGCGAGCAGCACGCACGCCGGGGTCTTAAAGCCTCTACCCCCTGCCAAAGCTGCGCCGGCCTACCTCAGCAGGAGAAGCAAGACCGTCTGGCCCATTTCCTGGTGAAGGAGGACGGCGAGCTGGGAGAGGAGATTCCTCTCCAGCAGGCCATCATAGCACTAGGAGCGGCGGACTCTGAGGAGGACTCGGATGAGTTCTCTCGATCCCTCACCACTTCACGGCCGCCGTCTCCCCGCATTTCCGCCCCCCGGATGGGGGAAGGAGATGGTGGAGACGCGGCATTGGAGATGGAATCCGTTTCCATGGCGGCGGGTTTCACCCCCCCTGTCGACACCAAACCGCCGGCTCGCCTAATCAGGGAAGATTTCCCCGGTGTTGTCAAGGCAGCAGCCTGGCGTAAGGGCACCCCCCTTCCTGCAGCGCTGCCGCAGGTGGAACCGGACGAGATGCTGGGGGACCTGTACCGGCCATCAGCGAGGGGAGACATTATTTGTCCCCAGTTTCCCGCAATTAATAAATACATCGACGGTGCAGTGACTGATCCAACTTCTGTCAAAGCTCCTGTCACCGCCTATCTGCCATTCACCATGGTGGATGGGAGGATCGAGGCACAGAACGGTGGCGTCCCCCGACTCGAGCCCAGCCTGGCCGCTCTCCTCCTACCGCATTGGAGTTGGATGTCCGATAAGAAGCCAATTCTGCCCGCCAAAAAAGACCAGTATTCTGCCTTGCTGGCGGACCGAAGCTATGCCTGCGCCACCCAATCAGCGGCAGCAGCAAACAACATTGCCCTACTGAGCAGCTCCCTCTCAGCCATGGCGGCGGGAAAATCTGCCCTCTCCCCAGCCGAAGTGGAGGAGGTGGCAACAGCCTCGGGAGCCATTCTCCACCTCACCCAGGCGCTGGCCGTGGCCGCAGGGAGAGCGATGACCTGGGCCACGCTGCAGCATCGCCATCTGTGGCTGAGCCTCACGGCTCTGAAGGAGACCGAGAAGAGGGATCTTCTCGATGGCAAGATCAGCCGTGAGAGCCTCTTTGGTCCACACCTGCAGGAGGTGAATGAGCTGTTCCGGCAGGTGAACGACGACAGCGCCCACCTCCGCCGTCACGTCCCCCTGGTCCGAGCCCACCAGTCGCAGCGACCCCCGCACGGCTCGACGGCATTCAGTCGAAACCAGCAGGTGTCACGCCTCTGCCGCTCCTTGCACTGCACCGACTCCTTCTGAGCCCCGTGTGGAGCCGCCGCACCGCGCCAGACAGTTTGCCACTTGTTGCCTTGGAGCAACGCGCCGGCTGGGAAGTCAAAGAGGACGGAGGTGGGAGCGAGGAGAGCCATGTTCCCGAGCCTCTCCTGCCAGCGCTCCCAAGTTCTGATTGTGTTGTTGGCAATGTTTGTACCGAGTTGTTGATTGACACTGTTTGTAATAAACAGACTCACATTGTCCTGAAAAGAGCACTTTCCTATGGAAACACAAACAAGTAATATGTCCACTGCTGTGGCCATAAAGGAGAATCGGCTGAGACGTTTTTCTCCCTCCCCGGCTCTCATGGTAGAGCGGACATGGGTGTGCATGCTCCGGTCTCACAGACGGTCTCCCCTCAGCTGACACACCTGAGGGGGAAGAACATTGATCTGTCTTGAAACTGGAGCATGCACAAGGCTTTCTGTCTAAGGCTGATGTCTAATTATACCATACTCACTCATCAATTGGGTACCCACTATGTTCCAATCAATCAATCAATCAATCAATCAATCAATCAAGAAGAAGAGCGGCCGCAGCGTCAGTGAGCTGATTCTTAAAGCTGTGTCCACCTCCAAGGAGCGGAGTGGCGTGTCTCTGGCCGCTGCTGCCAAGAAACCTGCCGTGAAGAAAGTTGCCAAGCCCAAAGCAGCAAAGCCCGAAAAGACACCCAAGAAGAATAAATAAATAAACAAGACTGGAAGAAGTAAGCTTCCCGGCTTTACTTTACCACTGTTTGCCCCAAAAGACTCTTTTAAGAGCCACCCACAACTTTGAAAGAGCATTTCGTCTTTACATTTTCTGATCATATATAACCTACACTTAATACAAGTGATGATTTGATATCACCGATTACCCCACACCCTTCTCTCTCACCACACACAAACACACCTGATAAACACTCTTCAGTTACGTTTTTAATTAAACAATGACTACAACGTTGGCTACTTTTTACTGTTCTTTTTGTCTTTGCAGGTTATAGTCATAACTGCACACACATAATGTCTATAAGTGATGTGTAAGTACGTGAGGTATTTGTACAACTTGTAAAACTGTAAATATGTAAATACTTATTAAATACATAGTTCATGAATTACACAGTATGCCAGTCAAGAGTTAAGTACTTGGACTTTTTTAATATTCTGGACTCAACAGTCTTGTGCATTACATTACATTTGCAATAAAACATGATGCATTGGGCTGCTGCTAATTTCCCATCCTGTACACCTTTTCTGTTTCCTCTTCTTTTCACTTTAGATTATAGACAGAGCACCAACTACACAAACCATCATAAATACCTATGCATCTTAATACATGTATAAATACTGTACAGTGTGTATAGTTATTAAAGTGTTGCACATATTTTTTATGAATAAATCCATACATGTAAGTAGTGCATGTTTTCCGTTCTTCACACTCCACTCAGTGTGTTGAATCCTACCATTGTTTTATTCTATTTAATTTTATTGTTTAATTATTTATTATATTTAATTTATTTTTTATCTTATCTTATATTGCCTTAACTTTTTTACCATGATTTTGCTGGTTATCTTTTCCACATAGAGTGAAAACTTGCAAATACTTAATAAAAAAAATTAAAAAAAACATACGTAAACGATAAATAGTAAAATCTTTCCTTTCCAGTAAAAGCCTTTCTGCCGCCTTCAGACTCAGTCCTAATCCTACTGGACTGGAGCTGCTGTGGAGGAGTGGTCTAGTTTGAATTTTGGGCGGACCTTCCAAAGCGCCAGTAGTTGATCTGCTGAAGCGCGCGCTTCCCTCGGGCAGACCAATCAGCGTATGGCAGCGCCCCGGCGTTGCCTATATAAAGCCGAGATTCGCTCTCAAACCACATATTTTCCTCTGCTCTTCAGAAGGAAGTGCTAACTTTTCTACCATGGCCCGGACCAAGCAGACCGCCCGTAAATCCACTGGAGGAAAAGCTCCCAGGAAGCAGCTCGCCACCAAGGCTGCCAGGAAAAGCGCTCCGGCCACCGGCGGCGTGAAGAAGCCCCACCGTTACAGGCCCGGTACCGTGGCTCTGAGAGAGATCCGTCGCTACCAGAAATCCACCGAGCTGCTGATCCGCAAGCTGCCCTTCCAGCGCCTGGTCCGAGAGATCGCTCAAGATTTCAAGACCGACCTGCGCTTCCAGAGCTCCGCTGTCATGGCTCTGCAGGAGGCCAGCGAGGCTTACCTGGTCGGCCTGTTTGAGGACACCAATCTGTGCGCCATTCACGCCAAGAGGGTCACCATCATGCCCAAGGACATCCAGCTGGCCCGCCGCATCCGCGGAGAGCGAGCTTAAACCGACCTGTCATCAGTCACACAACGGCTCTTTTAAGAGCCACCTCCATATTCACTGTAAGAGTTGATTCCACTGCAACATGAATATTACAATAACTGTTCATGTTTAAAACTGTAACAAATACACGATTACTTTTTAACAATAACTGTATAAATGTCTCACAATATGGTGCTTTACCTAAAATCTGATGTAACATGATGCATTATTTATTTCAACAGTTCGTTACTTAATATAACCGAGTGTAGAAGCTGTTCAAGAAGGCAATTGAAGACAATGGAGTTTAAAACAGCTAAATGTATTTATGGAAGAGGTAGATTAAATACATTTTATGTCGGCGTTAGATACTCTACTAGAATTGGCTTGTCTTTGCTTTTTATTATAGTGTCACCCATTTATTTTCTATGACCGCCAAGATTTGACCAGAAACAACACAAATGTCCTAAATTTGAATGAAACAGCTTCCCTTCACAAACAATTGTGAACGTGATATTTTTGTGTTTTGATGCCCAGTGTGGAGGATATTATGCCAAAAATTGGTCAGATTCGACACAAGAGAGTTAATCTATCACGTGAAACATCAGTTCTGACGATTTCTGGCTTACAATTTACAATTTATTTGAGTTGTGAGATTAATCACAGACGTTTAAGGTCAGAATTCTGTGATTAATTTCAGAACTCAAATAAATTGTAAACTGTTCATGTGGCCCTAATCATCTTCTGTATAGTCTACATTAAAGTCGGTTTTTCATGAGACATTTTTATTTTGAAAATCCAAGACACTGCATGGCGGAAGTGCTGTGTTAACATGACACCAACGGTTTTCTGATTGGGCGACGATTTTGAAGCTCCAACTGACCAATGAACAAGCAGCTCGACAGACATATAAACCGTTTCCCGACAGTAGCAAGTCATTCTCTGATTCACTAGTCAAAAAGGAAACAACGACAATGTCTGGACGTGGCAAAACCGGCGGCAAGGCTCGTGCCAAGGCAAAGACTCGCTCATCTCGTGCCGGTCTTCAGTTCCCTGTCGGCCGTGTTCACAGGCTGCTGCGCAAAGGCAACTATGCCCAGCGTGTCGGTGCCGGAGCCCCGGTGTATCTGGCGGCGGTGCTCGAGTACCTGACCGCTGAGATCCTGGAGTTGGCAGGAAATGCCGCTCGTGACAACAAGAAGACCCGTATCATCCCCCGTCACTTGCAGCTGGCCGTCCGCAACGACGAGGAGCTCAACAAGCTGCTGGGCGGAGTGACCATCGCTCAGGGCGGCGTGCTGCCCAACATCCAGGCGGTGCTGCTGCCCAAGAAGACCGAGAAGGCCGCCAAGAAGTAAACTCGACCAGTTTCTCCAAACCAAACCAAAGGCTCTTTTAAGAGCCACCCACTGACTTCATAAGGGTTTTCTTTCTCTTAGATCCCGTCAACATGAGTTTAACTCTCCTGTTTTGTTAGTTTCATGTTAATTAATTCTGTGTTCCCGGTCCAAAATGACCGCCCCATTACAGCTGATTATAAAGCCATAATAATACATATATTATCACCTAATGTTGTTAGATCTTTTTTTGAACTTAAGTTCTTGTGAATATTACAAGTTTTGAACTTCTATTAAGCTATTTATGGCCTGTAGGCCTCATTGACCTGAGCTTATACAACTAGTTTTTGAGTAAAAAAAGCATAATGTATGAATTATTTTGACTGTAACAAATACTCAGATGAAACATATTGTGCTATTTATCACAGACTACTTTGTGTCAAAGTTTAACAAGGACATTTGTATTGAAACCATTTCAAATTTTTAAATAGTGGCACAAAATAACATCTGTGTTCCCTTCGACCAGTATGATTTTATTATATAGTAAAGAAAGGACATAGTCCCAAAACTACACATGAAAACTTTACTGCATCTTCACTGTCAGTTTTCTGGCCTCTCCTCCTCACCAGTGTCATGATCAAAGATAAGATCAAGAGCCTCACATACAGTATATTGTTTGTTTATTGTGCTGCCACAGAATGAATTGTGAGCAAGGCCTCAAAAAAGCTTTATATACCAGAGCTGCGAGAAAAGTTCTATATATTATTGAAACAATGTTGCGATTGTTTATGAGAATGCCAACAGGTGTGGTTCCCCTGGGGGAAAGATTCTATTGGGGGTTGCCATGGAAGCCAAGAAGGGAGTGAGGTGTGTGTGTGTGTGTGTGTGCTCAAACACACATGCATGTGGGGGTCTGGGAGAGGAAGTGTGTCCATCTGATGAATGGGCATGTGCCTGAACTCAATTTTATACACTAATTGTAGTCTCACCCATTAATTTCTAATGACTGGTCATTTTTGACCGGGAACACCACAGGTGTACAAAAGTTAAATAAAACACCCAAAATGTTATGAAAATTATCAAAATGTATTTTGTGTGTTCAGATGCCCTGTGTGGACAAAGTCATGGACCCTTATGACAATCAGATTAAATGAACTATATTTTTCAGAGAGAAAACTTGTAAATTGGTTCACTTCAACCGGAACACAACAGGAGGGTTAATGTTGTGCATGTCTTTTTATTTGCTGACATCCAATGTGCTCAACGTTAATATCCAGTACATAAACGGGGGTTAGGGTTAAAATCAAAAGCACTGAGCGCCAAATTTAAATGAGAAGAGTACAGTGTGCTTTGTCTTCTGACCGCTACTTTGACGTCAAGCGTTATTCAAATTTGAAGTGTCCTGCGTTTTTAAACAAGTTTATATGAAAGCAATAAATAGGCCTACAGTAATAAACTAATAATAAAAAATCTAATACAATAACAATTTTTTAATTATTTGAACATGCTTCTGACAATATCAGGTTATATCAGCATGCTAAAGATTTAGGCTAATTATGTTTATGTCTAAATGGAAGTAATAATACAAATAATGTATTGCATTTTATTTGTACGGCACTTTTGATTCACAGTGAATCAAAGTGCTACAGAGTTAAAAACAAAGAAAATAATCACTTAAAAGCCTTCATGGATAAAAAGGTTTTTAGGCCTGTGAAAAGTTCAAGGTCTGCGCTGCCCTTAGATGGTTAGCGAGGCTGTTCCACAAGCCTGGTGCAGCAGAGAAGAAGGCCAGATGGTGCGGAGCTTGGTACTGGGGAACCGGACGAGCAAGCTGTTAGCCAGATCTGAGAGTGCGTAATCAGTTATTTTAGATAGGGAGGTCCATAGGGGTAGTGCTACAACTTTTAAGTTAAGCAGGGAGGCCAAATTTTTGAAAGAAAGAAATGAAGCTAATCTAACATATGTGTATAGAGCTCTTCATCCTTATGGGTCGGATTCTAAGGCAAAAACACGTAGAATCTGTTTCCTGTCATTTTTGGCATGTACAATATGGTACCATCTCCAGATGCTGTAGACTCTTAAACCCTCTGTCCGAGTAACTCCGGGGGGGTAGGCTACAACACTGTGGTAGGAGGGCCTTGAATGTTTTAATAGAACAAAAACATGGTAAGCGCATCATGAGTTTGATTTCTATAATCAGTATCTATAATTTATAATCTAATCTACAATGTGGCTGAGAATTATCAGCTGAGCAAGTGTCACTTTGGCAAGTGTTGCATAGTTGTTTGCAGAGGGACGCACAGTCAGCATTCTCCATGTGAGAGTCCAAACATTTGACATCTTCAGTGAAAGGGATAATCTGTGGTGCATTCCACTTTGACTCTCTCAGAGTGGTTGTTGCGCCTCTGGTAATCAATCCCTTCCATCTGAATTTTTTAATGGTCTTGAATTCTCGAGTGAATTCTCCAAGGCTCCAGTCTCTGTCGACTGTGGGCAAATTATCACTCTCTACAAGCTCAGAGATTATACCCAGACTGTTGCCAATTTTGAGGGCTAAGGAAGGTGTGCAGAACGTGTTGTTCTCCGGATTGTACCCAGCCAACTCTTTCACTGCAGATATCACATGATTGAAGTTTGCAGGATTGATGAAGGTCCTCTGCCTTCCGGATAGGAGTATTCTTCTGAGCCACAAGTAATAGTCGCCCAAGTTCTCGAAGTCTTTGCCTTATGTAGTCATGTCTGTTCTTTCTTGACCCGTTTAGATCAAACATGTGTTGTCCAAACTGCGAGAGAAGTTTGTCATTTTGGATCATCTGAGTGACCTCATCATAGGTCATGCAGGAAATCACACTCTTCAAGCCCTCACTAATCTCACGCACAATGGCAGTTTTAAGGGCACATTTGGATTGAACTCGCCCCTTCCCAATGCTGGATTCATCACCGTTTTTTTTCTTAGCTGGGCAGATTTTCATGTGCTTCCACAATGTTTTCTTGGCATAGAGTCCTTGACAATGAAAACAATGAATAAAATCAATGGCACGTCTACACTCTGGTGGTCTGTAGCAGGCCTCCAGCTGTCCAGCTCCCTCCCTCAAAACTTTGGCATTGTGGGCAAAGTTTCCACGGCTTCTAAAGGATTCTCGATTTATTGCGTGTGTGTGCTGACGAAAGTCCCCAATTTTGGCTTAAGTAAACACACACACACACACACACACACACGCACACACATCCATGTGAATACACACGTGGCAATCAGCTGAATAATAGTATACATGTAAGCAGGTTTGAACACACACTCTTACACACAAACACACACATATACATGCATAAGCAGCAGTTTCCGTAGTGTAGTGGTTATCACGTTCGCCTAACACGCGAAAGGTCCCCGGTTCGAGACCGGGCGGAAACAACCTTATTTAATTCTGTAGGAGATCTGAATGAAATAGAAAACATTCTCAATTAAACATTAAACCGATCTAGAAGCTGTAGAATCTGATTCACTCTGTCCTACCCACATGAATAGAGGATGTTCTGCTCCATGATGGATGAGGAGATTAATGTTTAGATGGAAAGATGGGAGCAATAAGGTTTCTCCTCCTGGTTCATGGAAAATCTTTATTTTCATCTAAGATCAGAGTTTACGAAGCCTAACCCTAAAATAGGAGACACATTCACATTTGGACGTTCCAGTAACAGCTGAGTTAGACATTTAAACTTTTTGATTTTTTGAAGTCTCTCCCTGGTCAGTAAAAGTGTGAACAGCGACAACCGCCCATAGACTCCAACTTTGTGGCCAAAAATATATTGCATCCATAGTATTTTAGAACTCCCATAGATAATGAATGGAAACAGGTTTAGAGACATATAATGACACAGTTGGCAAGATGGCAAACATTAGTTTCTGGGTCATGCGGGAAAGGAGGAGGTGATGAAGGAAAGGAGGAGACGATGAAGGAAAGGAGGAGGTAATAAAGGAAAGGAGGAAGCATTTCTAGGGCAATGGGACACTGACACACCCACCCAACAGGGTGGTCCCATATCACATCCGTAGTGTTTTAGAACTCCCATAGAGAATGAATGGAAACAGGTTTAGAGAGGTCGCAACTGTCACTACCATGTGACCTGGTACAATTTTTCAGCACCTCTCCTCGTTAGTATAGTGGTGAGTATCCCCGCCTGTCACGCGGGAGACCGGGGTTCAATTCCCCGACGGGGAGGAATCTGTTTTCTCTCTCAGCGCTTTATGGAGGCAGAGAGGAATCTGAGCTCAGACTGATGGAGACACTGAGGAAGATTCAGCTGGAAGGAATGAATGATTGGACTGCCATCTACTATAGAAATCTTCAGACTAACATTAGAGCCATAGTTACTTGTATGGTAGCTGAAGTGGGAATAGATGAAGTAAACATCAATACTATGTCATTTAGAAAAGATGTCATGTGTGACAGAAACAAATTGTTGCGCTGAGTAAAAGAAACTGCTTTCAGGACTGTGACAAAACAGCTTCAACATAGACAGTGTTGCTCTGTTACGGCCACATTGTCTGGACACCACAACACACTGCTATATCTGCTGGAGTACTATTATTATTCTAGTCTTAAATGTGATATGTTTAGCATGAATTGCATAATGAATGGCTCCTTCACATACCTGGGAGTGGAATGAAACATCCAGAATTGTTCAGTGATTTATTGCATCTGATTAATAGATGGTAGTGCTGGTCCAAAAAGAACGAACAAATAATTTTGAACTAATCATTCTCGAGCTCGAAACATACCATGTCTGTACGGGTTCCTCCCGAGTTTCCATCAAAGCTCATTAAACAATTGAATGATCGCCATGTACCTTAACAAACAAAGATATCGCAGCTTCAAATCCGTTCTTTGGGGAAGTAGTACATTGTTCCTTCCGGTTTTGTAGTTTCACTTTCAAATCACTATATGCAAGCTGTTTGAGATGAGCAGCATCTCTAGAGTTCGATACTACTTCCATGTTGAGCTGTTTGAGTATTCAGTATACGAGTATGTACTGAAACTCCAGAACCTGAATGAGTGGCTTGCTCAACAATGTACTGCTCATTGAGTGAGCCATTCATTCGGGTTCTCGAGTTCCAGTACATATGTAACCCGCATACGGAATACTGGAACTCGACTCAAACATGGTATCGGTATTGAATGGTGCTCATCGCTGACATCCTGCAAATGACACTGTGCCTGCAGTTCTTTACCACAAAAGAACTACTGCTTTTTTGTAGGGATGATAAGTTGATGACAATTGACCTCTCACACACACCCGAGCATCAAGAATCAAGCGGAATCAATAAAACTAGTTAAACTATATATAGCTCTCTATTGGCCTAAAACGAGTACAACACTTGTGTGTAGGCACACAGAACGCCCGGAAGACCAGATAGCTCAGTCTAAGAAAAAAAAAAAAGCAGGAATGTTCGGTTAATTTAGCTGTACCGACTCAAAATGACATGACTAAAATGACTAATCAACAAGACTGACAGAAGACTCGAACTTCCTAACACCAATAGATGGAGTTCACAGCAGCAGCAAGAGTAGTTTTAATTGCTTTGGTACAAAACACATTAAATGAAGCAAACCATACAAAAAAAATAAAATAAAAATGACTGTATACCCCATACCAAAAAAATGAGCTCTTTGTTGAAGTATTGTGTGGCCCTTAAAAGGACCTTTGGGTGGATGTAGTTCCAGGCGGTTTACTTGGAGCTGGTGTACTTGGTGACCGCCTTAGTGCCCTCGGACACGGCGTGCTTGGCCAGCTCACCGGGCAGCAGCAGGCGGACGGCGGTCTGAATCTCCCTGGAGGTGATGGTGGAGCGCTTGTTGTAGTGAGCCAGGCGAGACGCCTCACCGGCGATGCGCTCGAAGATGTCGTTGACGAACGAGTTCATGATGCCCATGGCTTTGGAGGAGATGCCGGTATCGGGATGGACCTGCTTCAGCACTTTGTACACGTAGATGGCATAGCTCTCCTTCCTGGTCTTTCTGCGCTTCTTGCCGCCCTTGGCGGCGGTCTTGTTCACGGCTTTCTTGGAGCCCTTCTTGGGCGCTGACTTGGCGGGTTCAGGCATGACGAGACCTTACTACTTTACAGCAAAGAATAAGCAGAGCAGAGCAGAACGGATGGTTTTGTAGACAGCTGATGCAAATTAAGCTGTGCTGTTCCTCCTATACGATTGGTAGAGTTTTGCAGTCAGATGGGCATGCGCCACACAAGGAACTCTCTCCCACAGAACTAGAATGGATATATCTGAGTCCAGAGTGCTAACCATTACACCATGGAACCACAATACACACTCTCACTGCTATCTCTGATGAAACAGTTGATTATTTCATATGGCATAATATATCAGACCTAATGACATACTGCAATAGGCATATTGCCACTGCTTTTTATAAGATAATGTCTATAGCCTCTATTTAGTTTAAGAATTGCATAAGGCGGATGGGAGGGTGACTTCATACTGGGAAAAGGAACGGGCGGATGAATTGTGAATAATCAGTGCACAGGGGTTTAAATGTGTTATACATAGACTAAATTAATATGAATCAGACAGCAATTTATTTCAAGCGAGATTTTTTCTCTGGTGTTGAAGTTCATCCACAGCGTTTTAACACGTGTAAAGACAAGATGAGTGGGAGCAGAAAGTCGCACTTCAAGGGTTTTAGCACAAGGTGTCTTTGACTATGAAGTGTGACTTATGGAAAAGCGTATTAAATGAGGATTATCATCATTATCGACCATAAAAAGGCCATTGTGTTAAGTATAATGGCAGGTTAAATGGTTGTTAAGGTTTACGGCGTTTTATGTTGAACTACATCGAAGGCAAAACTTTTACACTTCTGCACAATATTTAAATCAGAATCATAATTATATACACAAAGGATTTCCTCTTTTCATAATTAAGTGGGCGGCTCTTAAAAGAGCCTTTGTGTTTGATGTTCGCTGGTAAATGAAGTTAACCTCCGAAGCCGTACAGAGTGCGGCCCTGCCTCTTCAGAGCATACACCACATCCATGGCGGTGACGGTCTTTCTCTTGGCGTGCTCGGTGTAGGTGACGGCATCACGGATGACATTCTCCAGGAAAACCTTGAGCACACCGCGAGTCTCCTCGTAGATCAGACCGGAGATGCGCTTGACTCCGCCGCGGCGAGCCAGACGGCGGATGGCGGGTTTGGTGATTCCCTGGATGTTATCACGGAGAACTTTCCGGTGACGCTTGGCGCCTCCTTTGCCGAGTCCTTTTCCTCCTTTGCCTCTTCCGCTCATCTTGCTGCTTTCCAAGGTCAAGAAAAACCAATGCTGACCGTAGCACCGAGCTCTTATATAAAGCTGATCTGAGGACGTGAGTGAAGCAGGAGGCGCGCGCTGTGTGGGGCGGTGCGGCCTCTCCTGCAGCTTAAAGAGACACTGCACGATCAGTTCACATCATGAATATGAATACAACAGTGTACAACCAGTGTCTTTTAAGTTAATACCAGAGATATCAGGTTCGTCTGGCTGTATTGGCTGATGTTCAAGCTGTCAATATGTTTCGAGCCACCACGGCAACCAGAAACTCTTGAAAAAAAATAAATAAATATGACTCTGAGATACTGTGTAAATTACAATTTGAGAGATAGTATAGAGGTTAAGAGCCTTCCTGTTGATAATCCTCTCTGGAGTTTTTTGGAGAATTAAATCCCTGAAGCCAGCAGCAGCCTTCCTTCTGTCAAACTGTTCCAGGATCAGCAGGCCAAAGGTCCTAAAAATTAAGGTGATATTCTCTCCAAAGCAGAGACAGCCTATTCATAGTATCCCCATGATGTCACATGCATTTCCTACTAATATGGTGCTTTACAATACACACAGCTCATTGGCTGTTTGTCATTTGATTGTAGTAACCTGTTAATTTATTACAATCACCTGTCAACCGGTCATTTTCCTACCAACATGGCCGTGTGGTGATGTAACAGAATACTATGAATATATTCAGCCAAGAGCGGGCTGAATATACGGTGAATACAAATTATGCAGTGAGTATTGGTTAAGCAGTTGTAGTATACACCGGTGTTATTTGCAGCCTATTCATAAAAGAAATACAATCATTTTTGGCTATTAACAGCATTGTAAGAATCATTCTGTTCTAGTATGAAGCCAGGCCAACGTGCATAGACAACTGATGTTAAAATTAACATAAATAAGGATAACTCTTATGAAGTCAGTGGGTGGCTCTTAAAAGAGCCTTTGTTTTGGTCTGAAGAAACTGGTCGAGTTTACTTCTTGGCGGCCTTCTCGGTCTTCTTGGGCAGCAGCACCGCCTGGATGTTGGGCAGCACGCCGCCCTGAGCGATGGTCACTCCGCCCAGCAGCTTGTTGAGCTCCTCGTCGTTGCGGACGGCCAGCTGCAGGTGACGGGGGATGATACGGGTCTTCTTGTTGTCGCGAGCGGCATTTCCTGCCAACTCCAGGATCTCAGCGGTCAGGTACTCGAGCACCGCCGCCAGATACACCGGAGCTCCGGCACCGACACGCTGGGCATAGTTGCCTTTGCGCAGCAGCCTGTGAACACGGCCGACAGGGAACTGAAGACCGGCACGAGATGAGCGGGTCTTTGCCTTGGCACGAGCCTTGCCGCCGGTTTTGCCACGTCCAGACATTGTCGTTGTTTCCTTTTTGACTAGTGAATCAGAGAATGACTTGCTACTGTCGGGAAACGGTTTATATGTCTGTCGAGCTGCTTGCTCATTGGTCAGTTGGAGCTTCAAAATCGTCGCCCAATCAGAAAACCGTTGGTGTCATGTTAACACAGCACTTCCGCCATGCAGTGTCTTGGATTTTCAAAATAAAAATGACTCATGAAAAACCGACTTCAATGTAGACTATACAGAAGATGATTAGGGCCACATGAACAGTTTACAATTTGAGTTCTGAAATTAATCACAGAATTCTGACCTTAAACTCAGAATTTTGTTGTAGAACTGTTGAAATAAAATATAAATAATATGGTTGTGTGATGATTACGGGTTATGAGTGTTGAGACATTTATATTTAGTATTGTTAAGTAATGGTGTATTTGTTACAGTTTTAAACATGAACAGTTATGTTGCAGTGGGATAAACTCTTACAGTGAATATGGAGGTGGCTCTTAAAAGAGCCGTTGTGTGACTGATGACAGGTCGGTTTAAGCTCGCTCTCCGCGGATGCGGCGGGCCAGCTGGATGTCCTTGGGCATGATTGTGACCCTCTTGGCGTGGATGGCGCACAGGTTGGTGTCCTCAAACAGGCCGACCAGGTAAGCCTCGCTGGCCTCCTGCAGAGCCATGACAGCGGAGCTCTGGAAGCGCAGGTCGGTCTTGAAATCCTGAGCGATCTCTCGGACCAGGCGCTGGAAGGGCAGCTTGCGGATCAGCAGCTCGGTGGATTTCTGGTAGCGACGGATCTCTCTCAGAGCCACGGT
This sequence comes from Centroberyx gerrardi, assembly GCF_048128805.1. Lineage (NCBI taxonomy): Eukaryota > Metazoa > Chordata > Actinopteri > Beryciformes > Berycidae > Centroberyx > Centroberyx gerrardi. Next base: position 113,257 of record NC_136007.1, on the reverse strand, counting down.
ACCGGGCCTGTAACGGTGGGGCTTCTTCACGCCGCCGGTGGCCGGGGCGCTTTTCCTGGCAGCCTTGGTGGCGAGCTGCTTCCTGGGAGCTTTTCCTCCAGTGGATTTACGGGCGGTCTGCTTGGTTCTGGCCATGGTAGAAAAGTTAGCACTTCCTTCTAAAGAGCAGAGGAAAATATGTGGTTTGAGAGCGAATGTCGGCTTTATATAGGCAACGCCGGGGCGCTGCCATACGCTGATTGGTCTGCCCGAGGGACGCGCGTGCTTCAGCAGCTCACCTATTGGCGCTTTGGAAAGCCCGCCTAAAATTCAAACTAAACCACTCCTCCACAGCAGCGGCAGAAACGGCTTTTACTGAAAAGGGTAAATATTTTATATATTTTACTGTTGAAGTATTTTAAATAACTTTTTTCACTCTTTTTACCTCTTGACTCATCACACAATATAATGCGTAAGTATTTTACATATTTATATAATATATTTTTTATATTTATATATTTTACATATTTACATATTAAGTAAATATTAAGTAACTCAAATGTGCTAATGTGTAATTTATCCACAGAATATGCGGATACTTCTTTGTCTATAATCAAAAGGGGAAAAAAACAACAGGGGTTGTCTGCCACATTTACAATATGTGACAAAGTAACTTTTTAGCTTCATAGGTAATAGGTTTATAGGTTATATCATAAAAAAAAAAAACAAGTAAGGAAACTGCTCTTCCGTGGAAGTTGTGGGTGGCTCTTAAAAGAGCCTTTTGGGAGCAACAGTGGTAAAGCCGGAAGCTTACTTCTTCTTCGGTGCTGCTTTCTTAGCTGCAGTCTTTGCTGCTTTGGGCTTGGCAGCCTTCTTCGCGGCAGGTTTCTTAGCAGCAGCGGGCTTCTTCACCGCCTTCTTGGGACTCTTGGTCGGCTTCTTGGGGCTCTTAGCTGGTTTCTTGGCCGCTGGGGCTTTCTTCGCCTTCTTCGGGGATTTCTTAGCGGCTACAGTCTTCTTAGCTACGGTCTTCTTCTTCGGGCTCTTGACGGGTTTCTTGGCAGCGGGCTTCTTGGCTTTCGGAGCGGGTTTCTTGACAGCCGGCTTCTTGACCTTTTCAGCCTTCTTGGCGATCTTGAAGGAGCCGGAGGCCCCGGTCCCCTTGGTCTGGACCAGAGCGCCTTTTTCCACCAGCTTCTTGATGGCGATCTTGACGCGGGCCTTGTTCTTGTCCACGTCGTAGCCTCCGGCAGCCAGGCTCTTCTTGACGGCGGCCAGAGACACGCCGCTCCGCTCCTTGGAGGCGGACACAGCTTTAGTGATCAGCTCACTGACGCTGGGGCCGCTCTTCTTCGGCTTCACGGCCTTCTTCTTCGCTGGTTTGGCCGTTTTAGCCGGGACGGCAGCGGCGGGTGCAGCTGGAGCGACTTCTGCCATTGTTCTCTTCTAGTCTGTTCTGCTTCTCACAGCTCTACAGAGTCTGACTGGACTGTTTGTCGACGCAGAGCAAGAGGCGGGACTTATACACAGCATGAGGACCGTGTAGACTCAACACACACAGCCGCTCTGTCTGTCCTGTTGAAATGTGGCGACACTTGTGTTTTCTCTTCCACATTTTAGAGATAAAAGACACAGATCGGAGCAGTTTTGAAGTGTAACTGTTATTGGAGCAGTGAGAAAACTTGTTTCCTCTCGGGATGACGTCATGTTTAGCGATGAGGAAACTTTCATTTTATTCAGGAAAGCCTCAAACCTCTCCAAAACACCGTTACAGCATTCAACCCGCAGCGGGTTTTCTTCACATTTCGTCTCGTAAAATGGTTTAATATGCTTTACATTCCAAACAACACTAGTTGTCCAGTAAGCAGAGATCTCTGACAAGGGAATAACAGTAAAAATACTGTATTGGTGTGATTTGTTTTGTTTTAATCGGCAGATTGTTTGGTGTCAGTAAACACACTGATGCTGGCGGTGACCTCCTGTGAGAGATTGTTCCTGAGGCTTTATCTTTCTGGCTCCGGTGAATGCTGCAGTGATGATTAATGAAACTGAAAATATTGTTTGTTAAAGTTTGTGATATTCTCTAATTTTACATGAAAGTAGCCCAAACATTTATTTTCTACAATGGACACAAATATCCTGACTTCCAGTGCAATGTGATCCAACTTGCCAAAGTCCATTAGACTGAAATATCATTCTGTTTTTATCTTTTTTAATTTTTTTTTATGTGTGGAAAGCTACATTTAAACGCACAGGTAAAAGGGAGTGAAGCTCATTGTTTGTGGTTAAGAAGGCTGATCTCCCCAAAAATTTGACTATTCTTCTTCTTCTTCTTTCAAAGACTATTCTTTTGGGGAGATCAACCTTCTTAACCACAAACAATGAGCTTCATTCCCTTCTTTGCCTATTGATATGTAAACCTTGACTCCAAATATCAATTTATTTGATACCAAAGTAGTGCTCCTCAGCCTCATTCCATGTACCCTTTAAAGCACTTCAGCCTCTTTACTCTGTGAGTAACAGCAGTTGCTTGGAGATCATTTGAATTTTGTTCCTGATTTTATCCCAGTAATTTACAGTGTTTCTGTTTGATACTTAATCCTTATTAAAAACTTGTGATTCTCAGCTCTTCACAACTTTTGGAATACACTATTATTTATTTGATTATTTATTTATTTATTTTATTGTTTGTCCATTCATTTATTTATTTATGAAGTCTCAGATGGATCCGTTTCTTGCTGAATACAGTTTTTTCTGATTGCTTAGGCACTATCTTTGAAACTATAGGCTATTTTTGCAAAACTCTACACACTAACCACAAAACCTTACACCAAACCAGCAAAACATTATACATCTCTTGCAAAAGTAAACAATTCTTGCAAAACTCTTCAAACTCTTTTAAAACATTGTGTTTTTGCGTCAATACAGTACACACAAACCATCATTTGAATAAGCACACGAAGCACCAACTACGCACTGATAGTATAAATGAAAAACACTTGTGGCTTTTGCTTTTTCTGTGTGCGGGGCATAGCAGTTTGCAATACTGTAAAGTTTTGTCATACATGTAGTAACGTAAACAAACAGAGATGTATAATGTTTTGCTGGTTTGGTGTAAGGTTTTGTGGTTAGTGTGTAGAGTTTTGCAAAAATAGCCTATAGTTTCAAAGATAGTGCCTAAGCAATCAGAAAAAACTGTAATAGGAATAGGAGTAGGAATAGGAAAAGACAACTTATTTCTTATCTTATCTCTGCCACAAATCAGACAAGATAAATGTGTTTGTTTCAGGTGTCCATTGTTTGAAAACTGTGATGTAACAAAGTGTGTTAAAAATGTATTATCTACTGTCTTTACAAATATATGTTTAATTTAATGTACAGACAGAATGCCTCGTTGAGATTAAGAATCTCTTTTTCAACAGGGACCTGGCCAAGGAAAGGAGCACAAAGTTACAGATGCTACAACAAACATTACATTTACATAACATTACAGCATTATACATGATTAACAAAGATTCATTACTGAAAGCAATTTCCACTATGGGAAAAAACAATTACAATTTTCACTCCCTCCCTACCTTTAACCATTGCTTTAAAATCATTCAATGAGACAAGCTCATTAAGCTAATTTCAGCTCCTTCTGGAGCTCGTTCCACGCCACAGGGGCTGAGAACTGAAATGCCTTTTTACCAAACTCTGTACAAGCCATTTTTACATTCAGTAAAAGCAAGTTTTGTGTCTGCTGGACAATGTACATACATAAATAAAATGGGAGTTGTTTCAGTACTGCTTTATAAATAAAAAAATATACCAGTGACTCAGCCTACATAATGCCAGAGAAGGCCAACCCACTTTCCGATAGAGAATACAGTGATGAGTTTATAGATTTACAGTTTGTAAATACATACATATAAAATGTCTCCATAATCTATTGCAGGTAGAAAAGTAGCTGAGACAAGCCTTTTTCTCACCTCAAAAGAAAAGCAGGACTTATTTCTCAAATAAAAACCCAGCTTGAGTAAGCCTTTTTACCAGGGACTCTATATGATACCTAAAAGTAAGACCATCGTCTATTAAAAAACCCAGGCACTCATAAGTTGACACTCTTTCAATTGGTTTATCCTGCATTGTAGTAATATGAGGTAAAGACTGCACTTTCTTTGATCTGGTAAATACCATCAGCTTGGTCTTATCAGCATTCATAATAAGCTTCAGCTGACACAGCTGCACTTGTACAGTATTAAAAGCGCATTGAAGTTCCACAAAAGCCTTATTTAATGAATCTGCACAAGAATAAATTAGTGTCATCTGCATATAAATGAAAATTAGATAGATAGATGAAATTATAGATAGATAAATTGTGAAAAGAAGAGGTCCAAGGACTGAACCCTGTGGCAGCCCCTTGTGAATAGTTAAAATATCAGATGTCACACCATCAAACTGGACATACATGTTTTATTTGACAAGTAATTTCTGAACCACGCTACTGCCTTTTCAGATAAACCTATATTGACTAGTCAATATAGGTCACTGCGCATGATGTCATGATCAACTGTGTCAAAGGCCTTTGACACGTCAATAAAGAGAGAGACACAATGCTGCTTCTCATCCAAAGAACTAATAACATCATTAATGACTTTCATTGCTGCCATTGTGGTGTCATGTTGTTTTCTAAAGTCTGACTGGTACGGAACTAATATATTATTATCTTTTAAAAAACCCTTGATCTGATCACACACCAGTGACCACACAACAGTTGTGATATGGTGACATTCATAAAAAACATGTGTGACAGTTTCTGGTGCCATGCAAAAAGGACACTCATTCCCGGTCCCTCCCTCCACTCGTGCTAAGAAGCTGTTGGTCACCAGGGCCCCGTGACTTATCCTCCACTGTAGGTCGCCTGACCTTCTAGGGAGTGGCAGCTTATGCAGCACTCTCCATCTGCACCCTGCAGTGCTCTGTGACATGCCTTCCCAATTCCTGGTGACCCAACCTTCGGTGCCTAGGTAAACTCCTAGCAGTTTGATGCCTGTCTGAGCCCACTGCAACCCTCCCGGTAGGTGTCGAGGTTCAGCCCCACTCCACGCCCCGCACTGCAGTGCCTCTGATTTAGCCCAGTTCACCCTAGCAGATGATGCTTCCTGATAGACCCGAAGACTGTCCTCCACTACATCTTGCCTGTCCCTATTAGATAGTCTGCATATGCATATAACCATTCAAGACATTTTCAATACAGGATGAGCCGTGGTTTTCAGTGTTGTCTCATCTGATCTGATCATGTCTGTTAGGACTCGGAGAGACATGCGGCACCGTCGCATTAAACAAACAGTTTATGTAGTGTAGCGGTTATCACGTTCACCCAACACGCGAAAGGTCACCGGTGCGAAACCGAACAAAAACAACTGTAGCCTATTTCATCCTGTAGGAGCTTTGAATGATCTGGACAGCAAACAAACTCAAGCAGACACAGTTGAATCTGGATAATATGAGCAGATTAAAAATTGTGTTGAAAGACGAAAGCAAAGCGTCTCCTACTGGTTCAAATTTTCCTCTTCCTCTCTTGTCTGATCTCTACAAGACACTTTCCAACTTTATTTAGCATAGCACAACATAGCACTTCTCTAAAATCAGAGTTTAATACGCACACAAAACGGCCAAACTAAGTGTAAACTATGAATAATGTAAAATAGGCTATATAAGGAGATAAAAAAAACGTCATCAAAATCATCATCAGGTATTTCCATATTTCATTGTAGCATTTCCATATTACAGGGGCTTGGTGTTTCTCTCACTTGCCGGCAAAAGTGGGAACAGCGCCACCATCCCATTGACTCCAACGCTGTGGCCAAAAATATATCGCATCCGTAGTGTTTTAGAACTCCCATAGAGAATGAATGGAAACGGATTAGAGAGGTCGAGCAGGAAACTCCTACATGTGTTACCACCACGTGACCTGATCCTTACCATGAGCACCTCTCCTCGTTAGTATAGTGGTGAGTATCCCCTGGGAATCCAGTGTGTATGTGTGGACTATTAGGGCCCTGTTTTAATTCCATGCGGCAGAATCTGCATACAAGTCATTTTGGAGGTTCTTCTGTGCGTTTCCTCTTTTTTTTTGTGTTCCTCGACTCTCTGCTTTGTTGCCTCAATTTCTCTCTGAAAGAAGGGTGTTAAGAAGAACTCCTCAAAGGGCATTTTGGGGTTTGTGAGGCCCTCTGCACTGTAGATCTTGTACACTTTAGATGAGCAGTAAAAGTATCTGACTTGTCCACTCTGATAGAAAAAGTGAATAGAGGAGCCATCACTTTCATAGCGAGACTTGGGTTGGCCACATGAGAGGCATGTCTTGGTCCTCCTCTTTTGTTGGGGCTGAGGTTGTTGTTGTTGCAGCTGCTGCTTCTCCAAGATGCTGTGGACCATCTTCTCAACAGCAGCTTCTGTCAGAGGAGCAGCAGCCTGTGCTTGGGGATTGATGGCGGCAGGGGGCAGAAGCGTGACTGGAACACTTACTGTTGCACTATTGACAGTAAGCCGCTGCCACAGTTGCTGGGTTTCCATTAGCTTCTCTGGGCTTGTATTAAGAGCAGAACTGGTGTTCTGGAGCTTGGCAAGGTGTTTCACGTATCGTGAGATGTGCGCCCTTGTTGTAGGGTGTAGAAGGCTGTTGGGGTCTGTGCTTGAACTGTGTACCATAGCAGCATAGTCATGATCCACAAGTCTTAGCATGTCCTTACAGCCATGATATTTCGTGAGCAGGCCATCAATTGCCACTCTCATAGGATCTGTCCATCTGCTGTGGTCCAGAACAAACACCCTGCCACCTGTTTTAATTGGTCCTGTTCGTGCACTTCTTGGTGATGCAGAGAGAGGGAGGGGTGGAGTGCTTGGAGGATCTATATAGGTAAGAGAAATAAAGGCACAAGAAAGAATTGTTATAAATCATGCATTTACTGTGAACTAATTCACATTGGCTTACATTAGTTATGTTTTCAATAAGCAATAATGAACCTAAATATCTAAACAGTTCATGTTCACATATTTCCACATTTGAACAGTGACTTAAATTGAGAGAGAGAGAGAGAGAGAGAGAGAGAGAGAGAGAGAGAATTACCCGTATCCATCCCCAGACCTCCAGAGCTCTCTGACTTCACAGGACCACAGGGCACTGGCGGCTGTTGTTGTCGTGGAGGCAGAGCAGGCTGTATTGGAGGCAGACCACGCTGTGACGGAGACAGAGCAGGCTGTGACGGAGGCAGAGTAGGCTGTCGTTGAGGCAGACCACACTGTGATGGAGGCAGAGCAGGCTGTGGCGGAGGTCCCTGAACACCCACTCTACAGTGATGATAATATCACAACTTAAATGACAAGTAAACAACAGCTACATTAACTGATCTGAATCCTTTTTTGCGGACTATTAACTATTTGGTAAGAATTCAATGACATACTTTGAGCCGATGTTTCAGCGGGCTCAGGGAACACCTGCAGCAGCTGTGGAGGGACAGGAACAGTGGTCTTCACGGGGACTGAAGGTTCACCAGTTCCCTCTCCTTTGGTTACTGTGGCTCTTGGTGGATTCCTCGAAACCTGGACCTTGCGTGGTGCAGGAGGACCTGGTAAGGTGAAATATCAATTTTAGAGGATTTGAAACACCAGCCATGACATATTAAATTTAGAGTAATGTGCACCTGATGTAATGATTATGAATATATTTACCACGTAAGAAGGAAGTAGGCACACATAATGGAAGTGTCCCCTGGTTTAGATACTGCTGCCGTTGAACACAAAAAACCCAAGGGCCCCCTTTGAAAGCAGACTTTCAGCTTCCCCGGGAAGAAAAGACCAGGTTTTTGGGCCATGATGATGACTTCTGCACAACTTAAAAGAAGAAAAATAAAACAATTTGCATACTGTGTTGTAAATATATAGACCCCAGTTTAGCATTCTTCTGATAGCCTAAGATCCTCATTGTGTTTGTGTTGAACACAGGTCAAGATTAAATAATGTAGCTGAAGAATAATTTTCTGGTAGATCAACATGATTAGATAGAATTTTACTATTCATTAATGCTGTCACGTAACTAAAAAAACAGAATTGTTGCTTCATATCAATATTCAGTTCAGTTGAATTCTTCTTGCCCCCAAGGACAGAAAAAAAAGAGTAACAAAACAAGAGCCTATCAACACATTTAACGCTATATCAACACATTTATTCATTAACCTATACTATAGGCTACAATGGAGACGTATACAATGAAAACATTACAGTCATAGCTCATCATATTGGCTAAACTATGTGACCTATTAAAAGGCAATACTGTTTATGATGAACATTTGGAGGAAGGCTGATGGCAAAACAGCCTAAACATTGCCAACATTATGTTTAATCAAAGCACGTGCAGCTAAAGACCGATCTTTTTTTCCCCCCACGTTCTGGAGGCATTTTTTAGTAGTTGCACTTCAGCCAAAACTCTGCCGTTTAGTCCCGCTTTAACTAACTTACATACCTATACACTCTGTACTTGTAGTGATGACGGCCAGGCAGTGTCACAACGTTACATTCATAAAATACAAGCAATCAGTAATCGTATATAAAGCAGCTAGCACAAATATTACTATGAATTGATTACTTACTACGTTATTAGCTAAGTAACGTTATATCTCTTACCTGAAGCAGTAGCGCAGCTCTTAAGTTCAACGAACGATGAATGAAAGTAAGAATTAAATGTAGCTCTAAACAGAAATATGTAAGTAAATCAGCAAAAAAAGACGGCGATCACGCACAGAAAACTTTTTTAAACGTCTATCTAGCTAGTCAATCCAACTACCAACCGAGATCTTCTCACTTCTTTCCTCCCCTTTCAACTGCCTTTCACTCTCTCGCCTGCAAAACTCGAAACAGCGCCACGAGTCCATTGGAGTCCACGTTGCGGCCAAAAATATATTACATCCGTAGTGGTTTAGCACTACCATAGAGAATGAATGGGAAACGGTTTAGGGCGGTTTAGCTAAACAACTCTCGGCTCCCGCGCGGGAGACCGGGGTTCAATTCCCCGACGGGGAGTAATCTGTTTTCTCTCTCAGCGCTTTATGGAGGCAGTGAGGGATCTGAGCTCAGACTGATGGAGACACTGAGGAAGATTCAACTGGAAGGAATGAATGATTGGACTCCCATCTACCATAGAAATCTTCAGACTAACATTAGAGCCGTAGTTACTTGTATGGTAGCTGAAGTGGGAATAGATGAAGTAAACATCAGTACTATGTCATTTAGAAACTCTTCTGCTGGTCTGGGATCAGATCCTGCCAGTCTTTGAATAAAGGGCCTTTTTTTCACCTTCTATTGTTGTGTTTATTTCTGTAATAATATATAAGATGATATATACTGCCCAAATTTCCCCATTTGTCTTGCACTCTGTGTTGCTGTGTCACTCAATAAAAACATCAGTTCCATACACAGCATGCTTCACATCATACATAGCCTACATACATTATCATACAAAAAATAAATAAATAAAGTTACGTACAGTACCAATAAAATAATTAAAAGCAACCCATTGCACAACCCCGTTGCATCATGCACCTTTGCAACTATTGCACTGAACACACAACCGCCATAGCTTATTACTGAGAAATGATTGCACATAGCCCCATAGCCTACTACGCTAGCCTACTATTCAGAAACTTAATTGAGGTAGGCACAAAGTCGAGAACACAGAATTTCAACATGGGTCTTCCAGCTGTATTTCTACTGTATTTCTTTGTCATGTACGACCATCGACCCATGACCCCCCACTGCCCTAGGGTCAAATACAGTCTCCTCAGTCTTATTTGCATTTAAAATAAGATAGTTAACATCACATGACATTTCGGAGTGGTAGGCTGATGTTTTTTTTTATTTTTTTTTATCTTTGTGCAGTAAGATGGGGATGGCAGTATCATCCAAAGAATTTTTTTATGTAGTTCCCAGGCTGGCTGCTTGTGCACTCATTTGTGTATGATGTGAAGAGGACTAGTGAGCTGGCGCAGCCTTGTGGGGCACCTGGGCTGACTTATCTAGATTCTGAAAGGGCGTTGTTAAACTTAAAATAATAAATAGTAAATAATAAATATTTCAGCCAACTTACTGTCTCAATCAAAAAAAGGAAAACCACTACATGGACTGATTACCCCCTATTAAAGTAGTATTCATTGTAGGGTAAAGTAATATATCAATCAAAGTGACAATATACTGTAGTAGGCTATATAAACATAGGCTTATGTAAGTTATAATTTGAAGGTTTAAGATACAGAACAGAGACATGTACAGAAAGAAGAAGAAACCAAAATAGTAGGCCTACTGGTAATTGTGTAATTTAACTTTTAGTATGAGCAGTTACATATGACAGTAGAGCATTATGCAATTTCATGGCATTTTGGTTAATTAGTTTACTTTTCAGTTTTAATTGTTAAAATAGAAAGAAAGACGGAAAGAAAGAAAGAAAAAACAAAAAAACGAAAGAAAGAAAGAAAAAGAAAGAAAGAGCCTTGGATCTCCATATATACACAGGAAAAACTTGTGATTTTCAGTCTCATTGTCTCATGTGTCTGGACAAAGAGAGCTATGTGGCTGCAGAGTAACTGATATAACAGTTTCCGTAGTGTAGTGGTTATCACGTTCGCCTCACACGCGAAAGGTCCCCGGTTCGAAACCGGGCGGAAACATCCTTATTTCATCTTTGAATTAGCTCGGCAGACAGTGAAGTAGCTAACTCTCTGAATAAAATCATAGCAGACACAGAAATCTCTCCTGTCTGATCTCTGCAAAACACTTCCCAAATTAATTTTGCATCTAGAACAAAATAGCACTTCTCTAAAACCTCTCCTCATTAGTACAATGAGACCGTGGTTCGAACTGTCTTTTTGGATCTGAGCTCAGGACTGATAACAGACATTGACAGATATTACTGTTATATCAGATGTGTCTAGTATGAATTGCATAAGGAAAGGTCCCTTCACATACTGGGTAGTGGAGAAGACAGATGCATCATGAGATCTATGGAGCTTCCAATCTACAAATGTTATTGTAGACTTTGTGAGTCATTGTAACTGAGGGATAAGGGTTTCCAGCAGCAAAAATGTGTCAAAGCAGCGTGAATTGCTTTGGTGTGCAGTTAATGTTAGGCTGTATTAAAACCAATAGCAACGACTTATTAACATGTAGATTTCTCTATAGTAATTATGGGAATGAATGAGCTCTTAGCTTAAGGATTTTGGTGGATGTAGTTCAGCGGTTTACTTGGAGCTGGTGTCCGCCCTCGGCCCTTGGACATGTCATTCAATTTTGAACGAAGAAGCGATCTGGGCTTTACATGGCAGTGCATGCGCCTTGTATTGTACTAAACTGAAACTATAGTCCAAAGTTACAATTTAAAAGCATGCATTCATCAGAAGTTCATTTATACTAAGTAAGTAAATGAATCAGCTCTTTGTTGAAGTAGTGTGTGGCCCTTAAAAGGACCTTTGGGTGGATGTAGCTCCAGGCGGTTTACTTGGAGCTGGTGTACTTAAAAAAACATACGACACGTATTCAAGGCATCATTTAGATGAACATCCAAAAGTGGGAACAGCGCCACCAGCCCATAGACTCCCACGTTGTGGCCAGAAATATATCACATCCGTAGTATTTTAGAAGTCCCACAGAGAATGAATGAATGGGTTTAGAGCAGTGTTACTACCACGTGACCGGGTCCTAGTTTTGAGCACCTCTCCTCGTTAGTATAGTGGTCAGTATCCCCGCCTGTCACGCGGGGGCCAGCCGCGGATAGCTGTAGAGGGCTTTCATGATGAAATAAGCTCTTGTTGTCTTCTCATGCGAGCAGAGGATCGAATCTCGTCTGGAACAAAGTTCTGATGGTGTTTTGACGTTTTTTATACAGCTACCATGCACCATCTTATAGTAAATATGTAAATATTTACTCCCGTAGTCTGTCTTGAGATGACGCTGACAATCCTTTTCAGCAGTGTCCTGGCCCAGAGTGACGATGATCATTACTATTAACTAATGATCATTATTAAATATTATTAGGTTATCTTCTTTTCATACATACATTTTCTTAACTTTGTTATTTTTGATAAACATTATATAGTCTGTGTAAAGATCACTGAATGCTATTCACACAACTAATCATTCGGTAAGATATTTAATCTTCTAGAATGAAATTAAAACCTTGTGATTTAAAATTTAGATATTACTACTTTTACATGCTGCTATTTGTCAAATTAAATTTGAAGAACAGGCTGACATTCCATAATAATTATGCAAATAAGACACTAATTTCCAAATGTTATGACAGTATGATATTATGGCATCATGACAGTATCATATTACAGTAGGGTTGGCCTATATTTTGCCTATGAGGCAACAATGGAGGCACAACAATGGATGTTTATTCCTTTGATGGAAGTGTACAGTTGAGCATATGAATAAAAATGTCGTGATTATTTAATTTTCTACCCCTATTAAGTAAAGACAGCCACAGTAATCCTTTTGAGATATTTTATTGAAAACACACAGCTGAATTCTGAACAAAACACACAAAATCAAAAATGTACACGCCAAAATAGATTATATATACAACTAATGAACAGTAAGTGATATATACAGTAACTATACAGTAAATAGTGCTTACATAAACATATATACAATATTAGTGCTGAAACGATTAGTCAACTGATTAGTAACTCAACAGAAAATAATCAACAACCATTTTGATGATTGATCTTTTATGTAATTTTCAAGCAAAAATGCCAAACATTCTCTGGTTGCAACTCCTCCAATGTGAGGATTTTCTTACTTTTGTCTGTTTCATATAATTGTAATCTGAATATCTTTGGGTTTTGGAATGTTGGTAGGACGAAACAAGACATTTGAGGATGAAAAAATAATCGACAGATCAATTGATATTGAAAAAAAATGTTAGTTGTAGTACTACTACTGGCGTACTGGACGCGACCCTGGCCATAGCCCCAGTGCCTCCAACTCAGTCTTCATCCAGATTGCCTGCTGTTGAGAGCAGTTCCACTGGGCAACATCCTTATTATACCCCGGGACAGAGGCTGCAGGCTGATGTGGGGCATGTGAAGGGACAGAGGCTCCAGGTTGCTCGACAGGAGGGGCTGGACATGGCAGAGCTGTAAAACACAAACACAATACAACACAAAAAAACACTAAATACACAATGAAAAAAAGACAGCTCCAAATGAATGACTGTAAAACAATGTCACAGAAATAAATACCTTCAACAAGGACTGTGTCTTCCTGTGCTTCCACAGAGGCAGCATTCTGCGATGATGCATCTAGGATGGTGAGATACAAACCAGAGAGGCAAGTGAAATAAACACATTAAAGTAATGAACATTGCTTAACATATTCTTTATCATAGCGCTTAAGAAAATGAAACATCTACCTTCAGGAAGAGATGGGGCTGCTGTTGGGAGACTGGCTTTCTGTGTGCTTTGAAAAGAAGTTGCACCAAAAGTGAAAAAAAACAAACAAACCAGAAAGCAGATATTAACATTACATAACATTACTTATCACATGAGTAGTGTAGATAACGCAATTAAAAATGGATTTGGATTAATCAGAATGTAACTGATGTTTATGTGAGGTATACTGGTAGTATAAGAGGGCTACTTATGTGAAAATGCCATACTTTGTCTCCACACATTGGGTGCTTGCTCCTCTATCCCAAGCTGTGGGGCAATGGCAAGCAGCTGAGGGGGGACCGGCAACGGGGCCTTCGCTGTGGCTACGGGATAAATAGATTTTTAAAATGAAACATAATACAATTGGAATAGCATAAAAGATGGATTAAAGTGAGAAGTAAATAAATGCCTTTCACAGAAGAAATGGTCACAGTGGGGTCCTCAGGCTCAGCAGGTCTGGAAACAGTAGCTGTTGGATTTGTCCTACATGCTGTTGAAAAAAATTCAGTGTCATTTTCCCCACACATTCAAGTTTGTTATGCTTCATGCATCTGTTTAGGCCTTATGCATCTGTCTTTACCTCATCTTATGCATCGGGAGGATGGATGCGGACGGACAGACGGACGGACGGACAGAGTTTTCCTCATTTTATAGTAGGATAAATTAGATCCACCTACGTAGTTCAGTGACAAATTTAGATGGAGACAGATTTAACATCCCTCTCTCCAGCTCCTCATCCTCCTCCATCGCTAGGAGATTAAACAATAACAATAATGTGTTAAGTACATTAAACGTTCACATACAACACGTGTTTGCATATTTATGTGAGCTCACCTAGAGTTCTAGATGTAGGTGTGGCGGCAGAAGGACCACAGTGAGAGCATCGGTCTTCACAAGGTCATGTTTCTGAGGGGGAGACCTGTCCTGAAGCGCAGGATTATTTTTGATCCTCATGGCCTCATCAGAGGGGTCCTGCCGTAGATGGCCCGATGGACCCTTCCTGAAAGAGATCTTCATCCTTCCAGGGAAGAAGTTGATGGTCTTCTTCATTCTTTCCTGTACACAGCAAAACACCATGCATATTACACAGTAATAATAAAAATGACAGAATTACATTCATAATGACTAGGTAACATAATTTTATACTACATAGATATATTTATATTACACAGACAGGCAGGCATACAGTAAGATAGATAGATAGATAGATAGATAGATAGATAGATAGATAGATAGATAGATAGGAGGACACAATGTATTAATGTAACAGCTAATAACAGTAGGCTAATAAAATATTCCTTTCGTCATAGCAATTAAACTTTGCAAACTCCCATCTTACATGTATAGGATAGACATGCTGTAGTGTCTGTTTATGCATTCTTAATGTACACTAAGCTTGCCCGAAATACGACTGTAGCAAGATATTCACACTGAGAACTGGTGAATAGTAGCATGATGGCATTAAAGGCTTCAGACTGATTATGATTTTTCAAGATAAGACACAATCAAAGGGACAAAGAAATAAACTACAACAGGATGTTTATGGTGGTAGTGTCAGCAAGAGAGAAATTGACAACGCCTCTAGTTGTACAAGGCATAACAATTATTATTATTAATAATAATAATACATTTTATGTATGGCGCGCTTTATGTATGCGCTTTTCATGATAATCAAACTTAAACTTTAAGTTAAAAACGGCAGCACAGGTAGCTAGGTAACACTAAAACACACTAAAAGCACAACGTAGTAGAGGACATTAATCACATATTCTAATATGCAGTTCTAAAAAGGTGATTTTTTACGTGATATATACTCACCTAACGTTAATGTACTAGCTAACAACAAATCGAGTTTCAACCTGTCAAGGCTAAGACAACATTAAAACAAACATATAGTTTGCTCATACGTAACTAAGAAGCTTAGGTTGAATTACGCGGTAACGTTAATTTAATCGGCCCGACTTACGTTTGATAAGTTTGACGTTTTGTTGTTGTTTTTGTTGTTGTTGTCGTTGTAAAATGTGTCGGAAAATAAGAAAACAACTTGCTCGATGCTGCCGCTGCTCTGTCTGTCTCACTCTCTTCACTCTGTAAACGGAGTCTCTTACTCTTATCCAAAATGTGGAAACAGCGCCACCAAAAACCCGCTTGTGGCCAAAAATATATTACATCCGTAGTGATAAGAACTACCATAGAGAATGAATTGGAAAAGTTAAGAGAGTTAAGCTCTACTATTCCCGCTTCTCACCGGGGGGCCAGCCGCGGATAGCTGTAGAGGGCTTTCATGATGAAATAAGCTCTTGTTGTCTTCTCATGCGAGCAGAGGATCGAATCTCGTCTGGAACAAAGTTCTGATGGTGTTTTGACGTTTTTTATACAGCTACCATGCACCATCTTATAGTAAATATGTAAATATTTACTCCCGTAGTCTGTCTTGAGATGACGCTGACAATCCTTTTCAGCAGTGTCCTGGCCCAGAGTGACGATGATCATTACTATTAACTAATGATCATTATTAAATATTATTAGGTTATCTTCTTTTCATACATACATTTTCTTAACTTTGTTATTTTTGATAAACATTATATAGTCTGTGTAAAGATCACTGAATGCTATTCACACAACTAATCATTCGGTAAGATATTTAATCTTCTAGAATGAAATTAAAACCTTGTGATTTAAAATTTAGATATTACTACTTTTACATGCTGCTATTTGTCAAATTAAATTTGAAGAACAGGCTGACATTCCATAATAATTATGCAAATAAGACACTAATTTCCAAATGTTATGACAGTATGATATTATGGCATCATGACAGTATCATATTACAGTAGGGTTGGCCTATATTTTGCCTATGAGGCAACAATGGAGGCACAACAATGGATGTTTATTCCTTTGATGGAAGTGTACAGTTGAGCATATGAATAAAAATGTCGTGATTATTTAATTTTCTACCCCTATTAAGTAAAGACAGCCACAGTAATCCTTTTGAGATATTTTATTGAAAACACACAGCTGAATTCTGAACAAAACACACAAAATCAAAAATGTACACGCCAAAATAGATTATATATACAACTAATGAACAGTAAGTGATATATACAGTAACTATACAGTAAATAGTGCTTACATAAACATATATACAATATTAGTGCTGAAACGATTAGTCAACTGATTAGTAACTCAACAGAAAATAATCAACAACCATTTTGATGATTGATCTTTTATGTAATTTTCAAGCAAAAATGCCAAACATTCTCTGGTTGCAACTCCTCCAATGTGAGGATTTTCTTACTTTTGTCTGTTTCATATAATTGTAATCTGAATATCTTTGGGTTTTGGAATGTTGGTAGGACGAAACAAGACATTTGAGGATGAAAAAATAATCGACAGATCAATTGATATTGAAAAAAAATGTTAGTTGTAGTACTACTACTGGCGTACTGGACGCGACCCTGGCCATAGCCCCAGTGCCTCCAACTCAGTCTTCATCCAGATTGCCTGCTGTTGAGAGCAGTTCCACTGGGCAACATCCTTATTATACCCCGGGACAGAGGCTGCAGGCTGATGTGGGGCATGTGAAGGGACAGAGGCTCCAGGTTGCTCGACAGGAGGGGCTGGACATGGCAGAGCTGTAAAACACAAACACAATACAACACAAAAAAACACTAAATACACAATGAAAAAAAGACAGCTCCAAATGAATGACTGTAAAACAATGTCACAGAAATAAATACCTTCAACAAGGACTGTGTCTTCCTGTGCTTCCACAGAGGCAGCATTCTGCGATGATGCATCTAGGATGGTGAGATACAAACCAGAGAGGCAAGTGAAATAAACACATTAAAGTAATGAACATTGCTTAACATATTCTTTATCATAGCGCTTAAGAAAATGAAACATCTACCTTCAGGAAGAGATGGGGCTGCTGTTGGGAGACTGGCTTTCTGTGTGCTTTGAAAAGAAGTTGCACCAAAAGTGAAAAAAAACAAACAAACCAGAAAGCAGATATTAACATTACATAACATTACTTATCACATGAGTAGTGTAGATAACGCAATTAAAAATGGATTTGGATTAATCAGAATGTAACTGATGTTTATGTGAGGTATACTGGTAGTATAAGAGGGCTACTTATGTGAAAATGCCATACTTTGTCTCCACACATTGGGTGCTTGCTCCTCTATCCCAAGCTGTGGGGCAATGGCAAGCAGCTGAGGGGGGACCGGCAACGGGGCCTTCGCTGTGGCTACGGGATAAATAGATTTTTAAAATGAAACATAATACAATTGGAATAGCATAAAAGATGGATTAAAGTGAGAAGTAAATAAATGCCTTTCACAGAAGAAATGGTCACAGTGGGGTCCTCAGGCTCAGCAGGTCTGGAAACAGTAGCTGTTGGATTTGTCCTACATGCTGTTGAAAAAAATTCAGTGTCATTTTCCCCACACATTCAAGTTTGTTATGCTTCATGCATCTGTTTAGGCCTTATGCATCTGTCTTTACCTCATCTTATGCATCGGGAGGATGGATGCGGACGGACAGACGGACGGACGGACAGAGTTTTCCTCATTTTATAGTAGGATAAATTAGATCCACCTACGTAGTTCAGTGACAAATTTAGATGGAGACAGATTTAACATCCCTCTCTCCAGCTCCTCATCCTCCTCCATCGCTAGGAGATTAAACAATAACAATAATGTGTTAAGTACATTAAACGTTCACATACAACACGTGTTTGCATATTTATGTGAGCTCACCTAGAGTTCTAGATGTAGGTGTGGCGGCAGAAGGACCACAGTGAGAGCATCGGTCTTCACAAGGTCATGTTTCTGAGGGGGAGACCTGTCCTGAAGCGCAGGATTATTTTTGATCCTCATGGCCTCATCAGAGGGGTCCTGCCGTAGATGGCCCGATGGACCCTTCCTGAAAGAGATCTTCATCCTTCCAGGGAAGAAGTTGATGGTCTTCTTCATTCTTTCCTGTACACAGCAAAACACCATGCATATTACACAGTAATAATAAAAATGACAGAATTACATTCATAATGACTAGGTAACATAATTTTATACTACATAGATATATTTATATTACACAGACAGGCAGGCATACAGTAAGATAGATAGATAGATAGATAGATAGATAGATAGATAGATAGATAGATAGATAGGAGGACACAATGTATTAATGTAACAGCTAATAACAGTAGGCTAATAAAATATTCCTTTCGTCATAGCAATTAAACTTTGCAAACTCCCATCTTACATGTATAGGATAGACATGCTGTAGTGTCTGTTTATGCATTCTTAATGTACACTAAGCTTGCCCGAAATACGACTGTAGCAAGATATTCACACTGAGAACTGGTGAATAGTAGCATGATGGCATTAAAGGCTTCAGACTGATTATGATTTTTCAAGATAAGACACAATCAAAGGGACAAAGAAATAAACTACAACAGGATGTTTATGGTGGTAGTGTCAGCAAGAGAGAAATTGACAACGCCTCTAGTTGTACAAGGCATAACAATTATTATTATTAATAATAATAATACATTTTATGTATGGCGCGCTTTATGTATGCGCTTTTCATGATAATCAAACTTAAACTTTAAGTTAAAAACGGCAGCACAGGTAGCTAGGTAACACTAAAACACACTAAAAGCACAACGTAGTAGAGGACATTAATCACATATTCTAATATGCAGTTCTAAAAAGGTGATTTTTTACGTGATATATACTCACCTAACGTTAATGTACTAGCTAACAACAAATCGAGTTTCAACCTGTCAAGGCTAAGACAACATTAAAACAAACATATAGTTTGCTCATACGTAACTAAGAAGCTTAGGTTGAATTACGCGGTAACGTTAATTTAATCGGCCCGACTTACGTTTGATAAGTTTGACGTTTTGTTGTTGTTTTTGTTGTTGTTGTCGTTGTAAAATGTGTCGGAAAATAAGAAAACAACTTGCTCGATGCTGCCGCTGCTCTGTCTGTCTCACTCTCTTCACTCTGTAAACGGAGTCTCTTACTCTTATCCAAAATGTGGAAACAGCGCCACCAAAAACCCGCTTGTGGCCAAAAATATATTACATCCGTAGTGATAAGAACTACCATAGAGAATGAATTGGAAAAGTTAAGAGAGTTAAGCTCTACTATTCCCGCTTCTCACCGGGGGTTCAATTCCCCGACGGGGAGGAATCTGTTTTCTCTCTCACAGCTTTATGGAGGCAGAAAGGAACCTGAACTCAGACTGAGGAAGATTCAGCTGGAAGGAAGGAGGATACGAACTGATTGATGGACTCCGTTTATAGTCCAACTCAAGAAATCCTTGCCCTGACTAAAATTACAGTCATAGTTCATTCTAGAATTGTAAAGCTACAGTAGCTGAACTGGTAAGTCAACCAATAGTGAAGCTGTTTGAAGGCGAAGCCTATGCGAAATACAACAAATGGTTCTTAACAATAAAAAAAATGCTGGACTGTGAAAAAACAGCTTGAACATGTCTGGCCACCACAACACAAACTGGCCCTGCTATCTTTGCTGGAGCTTGTCATGCTTTCATATACAGCGTGATATACTGAATATTACTGTCATATCAGATGTGTTTAGTATGAATTGCATAAAGAATAGTCCCTTCACAAGACAGATGTATCATGAAATCTAGAGCTTCTAATCAGCAAATGTATGTAAATATGTGTGTGCATACACACTATACAGAGTTGGAAGGTAAACATAAGATCCACTCAATGGATAAATGTTTCCAGCAGCAAAATTGTGCCACAACAGCTGGATTGCTTTGATGTATATCCTACTCCGTGTTATATTAAAACCAATGCAACCAGACTTCAGAGAACAGATTTTCCCATATCAAATATATGAGTATACGAGCTCTCTGTTGAAGTAGTGTGTGGCCCTTAAAAGGACCTTTGGGTGGATGTAGTTCCAAGCGGTTTACTTGGAGCTGGTGTACTTGGTGACCGCCTTAGTGCCCTCGGACACGGCGTGCTTGGCCAGCTCACCGGGCAGCAGCAGGCGGACGGCGGTCTGAATCTCCCTGGAGGTGATGGTGGAGCGCTTGTTGTAGTGAGCCAGGCGAGACGCCTCACCGGCGATGCGCTCGAAGATGTCGTTGACGAACGAGTTCATGATGCCCATGGCCTTGGAGGAGATGCCGGTGTCGGGATGGACCTGCTTCAGCACCTTGTACACGTAGATGGCGTAGCTCTCCTTCCTGGTCTTTCTGCGCTTCTTACCGCCCTTGGCGGCGGTCTTGGTCACGGCTTTCTTGGAGCCCTTCTTGGGCGCTGCCTTGGCGGGTTCAGGCATGACGAGATCTCGGTACTTTACAGCAGAGAATGAGCTGAGAGGAGCAGAGCGGATGGTTTTGGAGGCAGCTGATGCAAATTCAGCTGTGCTGTTCCTCCTATACGATTGGTTGAGTTTCAGCGCGTGACTGTAGAGCGGCTGCAGGAGGAATTCTCCCACAGAACTAGAATGGATAGATCTGATATTCCCCGTCAAGTAGGCATATGGCTGTGTTGTTGTTCGGCTTCTGAAGATTACTATGAAAACATTTTAAACGCAGCTTAGGTGCATGGAATTCAGAAAGTCTCTGCGTTATGGTGAAGGCATCATGTTGCTGAACATCCCAGCGACAGTTAAATAGTCTATCTTTGTCAGTCTCACGCACTGTAGACGAATTAAACAGTAGCTACTGATGTGAAATGATCAAACTTCTTCTGTTTGTCTTAGGAAGGGGAGGGACTTTTTGCCCTCTGTACGATATACGATCAATAATGCCAAAAATCCCATAATGTACGATAATTTGATCATGTTGTGACACTTACTATTAGTAGTCTATGCTATCGGATAGTAAAATATGGATCCTACGTCTGTGTACTGTTTACACACCTCTTCTCACGTGACGTCTTTCCAGCCAATCATGCTCGCTCATTTGAAGAGTTTGCACGAGTTGAGAAAGTAACCGCTGTTGAAACAAAACAGAAGAAGAAGAAGAAGAGTCGAGATAGCTTACTGCTGCATCCATGTGAATTGTGAAAAAAAAGTTAAGTAAATGAGTGCTGAACAGGAAGGTGAGGACAGGGGAGAGGAGAAGAGGAGGGCAGAGTCGCTGTTGGAACAGCCAAAAAGTAAGCAAACTTGTTATGTCTACTCCCTAACAGTAGGTGGCAGCATGAGACTGGCTCATACTTTGCCTAAGGACAAAGTGATTTTAGTCCCCACCTATCATTGTTTAGGGTTAGGGTTTATCATTGTTAGAGAGCCTAAGTCCCTTCCCTTCCGCTGTCCCCCATGGGACCTTATTTCGGAAAAAAATATGTACGGTAGTCAACGGCGAGAGACAAATAATTGTTTGATCCCGTTTGAATTTTGCCATGAATTACACATATTATGTTTTGTCAATTTAAAAGATAATTTTGCAAGTCAAGAAAGTCGCAGTTTGTCGTAAAACTGTTGAAGTATACGACTGTAAAAATACGTAATTAGAAAGACTACACACCCAAAGGTCGCGCAAGTGACGTCATAACTTCCTCTCTCCACAAGCGACCCAGAGCCGCTCTCTAAGTCCCTCTCAGATAGCAGGAGTATTATACACAACCTGGAAGGTAGACAGGAAGAACGGATTTAAACTGGTTTAGGATAGGTTTAGTACAGTGGGGGCTAACGTTAACGATGCCTGTGTGTTTCCTATGTTTCCTTCCATGTTGGTGTTGGTGACGTATGTTGTGCGAGACGAGAGATGTAGTTCACTGAGCGGTTTCACACAAAACTAAACGTTACTTTACTGTTTTACGACAAACTGCGACTTTCTTGACTTGCAAAATTATCTTTTAAATGACAAAACATAATATGTGTAAGTCATGGCACAATTCAAACGAGATCAAACAATTATTTGTCTCTCGCCGTTGACTACCGTACATATTTTTTCCGAAATAAGGTCCCATGGGGGACAGCGGAAGGGGAGGGACTTAGGCTATCTATTGTTTACGGGGGACACGTGTGTAACGGTAACAGTAACATGTGATGTGCCGACGAGTAGAGGTCCGCTGTGGATCCGTACTGATGCCACAGCCCAGAGTGACTGGAGCACGCTACCCACCAAGAAATCAGGGTTACAGACACATAGAGTAGCCTATTAGAAGATTGCACAACGGTAAGCTCTTGTTCTCTTGGTTATGACCCGCATACGATAATTTTCCTCAAAATACGATAATTTTAAGCCTCGGGTACGATACTTTAACATTTCCCATCTGGCAACGCTGCTGCTCACTCTTTGGCAGTTCCCTCTCGGTTCGGGGTGAAATCTTCTCAAACAAAGAAATTAATTAGTAAACAAGGCGTAACAGAAAAAGAGCGCGAAGCGTGATTTGCATGGCAAACCAAGCCTGGAAATTCAAAGAGCTATAAAACTTCCTTATCTGGTTTTTACAGACAGTTCAACATTCTGCCCTCGCCAAGAAACCTGCTGAAGCCAAGATCAACAAGTTCGCTACAATTCGACTTTAGCTGAAACTTAGAGTTTGAACCTGGAGTTAGAGACGTCTTCTCCAGATGAACTTAAGAATCGCTTGCAAGAAGTTTGAACCTCGCGTCTAATTGTCAAGAAGTTATCAACGCTCGGCCGAGCGAAGATCATTTTCGAAGCTATTTAGGAACGAGATCATTTAGTTTTTACAACAGTTAGAAGAGCTAGAAACTTCAACTCTTCCAAGACCAGCAGTCAAACCCTGGTACGACATCGCTGTGTTTCCACATCCAGAGAGGCCTGTTGTCTACAGCTGTGAAAAGCCGGTAGCCTCATGACGATAATCCAGCTGTTCCACCAGCATCTGCCGTTGCCAGGTAACCGGCCACGCCGAGTCCGTCTCTCCGAGCTCAGCGGGACCAGACAACCCGACCGGCAGGACTTCTCAACTGAACAAAGTAGGCTCTGATTATCCACGTCTTTACTGCTGAGAGTTGATGCAAAAGTTTAGATTCAAATTACTTAAATAGATCAGGAGAAATTAGGCTTTTATAGTCTAGTTGCCCCGTAGCTTTCTGCCTCGTTTCTCTGGTTGATTGATCCATACATACCTCCATTTACTGCTGCCAATTCTTATTCCCACATTTCATTATCATTTCCCTTTCATTCTTATTTTGTTTCATTGCATTTCATGTCTATTTTAGTCTATAGTTTCAGTGTTTCATTCTGGTGATCAATACACGTACCTTATATTGCTTATCTCATTGAATATTGTTATGCTTGAATAGTTAAATAAATATTCCCATTTATTACAGAGAAGTTGTTATGTGTTTCCTTACTTGCAGAGTAAAGTAATCCCTGAACTGAAAAGATTTAATGATCTTTAGACTGATTAGTAAAAGTAAAGGTCTAATTTCCTCATCTACGAAGTCTTGCCCCGAGTGTAAATTGATATCTTGATCAAAGTTTCATAATTTCATACCTTTACTAAATTCTAGATTTGATCATTTCGACTCTACACGCTACAATGTAGCTACACGCTAATTCTGGATTTTGATGCTCCGTTACATCGTCTATGATGCCCCAGTGTCCGATTCTTGAGACATTTTGATAATCAAGAGGTAGGGCCACAGCAAATCGGCAGAAAGTGCAATCACAACAGTCAAACTATGCAAACCTATTTGGGTCAACATCTAAATATAATTATTAAAAAGTCGAGGTCCTGTCTGGTAGAGAATTTGTATTTTACCAAGAATTCTAATATATGAGGCAAAGAACACTCAATACAGAGGAAACCTGTTCGGAAAAAAACGATTTGTCCGCAGACAACCCACGAATTAGTAGCTGCGAATAAGTAGCTTCATTAATATAACTTCACCATAATAATGAACTGCATGTTGTCCCACCGGTTTGTGGCGTCTGACTTATGTCTACCACAGCACAAACTCAAAAATATACTTCTGGAGAGTATTTTCTCAGTGTAATAAATTTAGATATGTTCGAATAAGAATTGAATAAGTGCAACAAAGCGGAATTTACTCTTTTCCGTGTTTGTCTCTTAAAAAAGCCTCTGTGTGTCAGCAGTCTGGTGTCTCAGCAGAGTGTGCTGATGCTAATTATACCCAAAAACTGTTAAAACAAACTTTATTGAAAAATTGGTTAAAATTGGCAGGATAGTACGGAAGCCGAGAACGGCTGTGCTTGCTATTATTTTTTTAATGCAGTGATTATTTTTTTAATGCTGTTATCTCGAGATCACAAGTTAATTATGTCTTTATCTCCAGATAACAAAAGTCGTTTTCTCGTGATCTCGAGATAATGGCATTAAAAAAAATAATTGCAAGCATGGCCGTTCTCGGCTTCCATAGATAGAGAAGGTAGCTTGGTTTTTTAGGGCCCGAGCACCGACTGGTGCGAAGCCCTATTGTATTTCAAGGAATTATTATTATTTTCCTTTTTCTTTTTCTTTTTCTGCCGAATGAATCGCATTTTTGAGGGGCTAAAGGTGCTCGAAAACGCACGCAACTTTGAGTGTTGAAAAATTACATGTTTTATGCATCTTGCACATGGGTGTGGCAAAATGGCTTAATAGCGCCCCCTACAAAATTAAAAAAAAATACCCCTCGCGCTACGTTTCACCTACATGTACGAAATTTTGTAGGCACATGTATCATGTTCAGACTTAAAAAAACCTCAATAGGGTGCCATGACCTAAACCCAACAGGAAGTCAGCAATTTTGCATTTATTGTGGCATTTTTGGCCATTTACAGGGGTCATACTTTAACGAACTCCTCCTAGGAGATTAATCAGATCCACCTCAAACTTGCTCAGCGTATATAACAGACCTTGACGATTAAAAGTTAGTATAAGCTTGAGTTTTCGTCCAACGGCGTGGGCGTGGTGAGGCGTCGAATTTCCATGTTTCGCCACGAAACAGGAAGTGCTATGTAACTCGACTGTACATGGTCAAATCTGCCCCAAACTTCACATGTTTGATAAGTGTCATGGCCTCAAGACATCGACATGGCAATATTCAGTTATAGTCATAGCGCCACCTACTGCCAAAACAGGAAGTGGTTTGTAACGCCACTGTACATACAGTGGTTTGTAACTCCACTGCCCCAAACTTCACATGTTTGATGAGAGTCCCGGCCTGAGCACATCTACAGGCCAATATTCCGTTACAGTCATAGCGCCACCTACTGGCAAAACAGGAACTGGTTTGTAACTCGGCTGTACGTGGTCAAATCTGCCCCAAACGTCACATGTTTGATGCCAGTCCCGGCCTGAACACAACTACAGGCCAATATTTACTTATGGTCATAGTGCCACCTACTGGCAACACAGGAAGTGGTTTGTAACTCAACTGTACATGCTCAAATCTGCCCCAAACTTCACACGTTTTATGAGAGTCCCGCCCTGAAGACATCTACTTGCCAATATTCATTTATAGTCATAGCACCACCTACTGGCAACACAGGAAGTGGCTTGTAACTCGACTCTACATGCTCAAATCTGCCACAAACTTCACATGTTTGATGAGAGTCCCGGCCTGAAGACATCTACAAGCCAATTTTGAATCATAGTCATAGCGCCACCTACTGGCAACAGAGGAAGTGGCTTGTAACTCAACTGTACATGGTCAAATCTGCCCCAAACTTCACATGTTTGATGAGAGTCCCGGCCTGAAGACATCTACATGCCAATATTCAGTTATAGTCATAGAGACACCTACTGGCAACACAGGAAGTGCTCTGTAACTCCACCGTACATGGTCAAATCTGCCCCAAACTTCACACGATTGATGACAGTCCTGCCCTGAAGACATCTACAAGCCGATTTTAAATCATAGTCATAGCACCACCTACTGGCAAAAGGAAATGACATGTTTTATACTGAATTCAGAGCCGCATCGACCGGTCAGTGTCCAGTAACGCCGCCGCGGCTGCAGCACACCCCAATGTGCGCAAAGTGCGAGGGCCCAATCATCGCTGCTTGCAGCTTTAATTTTTTTTTTTTTTTTTTTTTTTTGCATCATGATTTTTTCCCCCCTCTTGATGCATGAAGATTCATTTAAACTTTTTCAAATTACAGTCTTTGGTCAACTATTCCATTCTGCATGTGATCTCAAAAAATCCCAACATGCCATACTGATCTAAAGCTTGATATTCAGACCGAATGGCCATTTTGTTCCGAATCCATTATGCAGTCTGACATTTCCTCCTTGTTAGCAGTTTTCTGTGGAGGGGATGTTGATTTTCCCCGAAACAATCACTAGTGACTCACATATCCGGCCGCTCTGACGTCATTTTCAGTCACACTGATGCTGGGCAGATTTACCAACTTTACCAAGAATGTCGATTGTTTTGGACAAAAAATATCGTCTTTGCAAAGACAATCTGTTGGTTAAGGAATGATTTCAACAAATATTATTCTGCCGAAACGCCAATGAAAAACCCGGCCTGGTCGTTTTTCCGATTGAGAAATCGCTGTTGAAGAGTGGGCGAGTTGATTCATCCTGTTCATCAGCACACTCACTCCCTTGCATTTTTTTTTCTTTTACAATGTAATCTATTTAAAAGATAAATCGTCATGTTTGAAAACAGTTTGTTTTTCAGTCATATATTTTTTTGGTTTTGTTTTTCTATTCTCATGCTCACTTTTCCCTCCTGAGGTGAAATGGTAATGTGCCTTTAAGAGAAACAGGGCGCGTTAGATTTGGTGGTTGAAACTAGGAAATGCTACAAGCAGGAGGGGATTTCCACCGTATGGCAGCTGGTTTTTCTGAGATCATTCGGATAAGAAGTAGCCTAAGCGAGAAGACATTTTTTACCTTTTTTTGCAGTATAAAATTAACTTTGTTTTTCTTTTGCTGACATCAGTCCCTTCAGCTCATCTGAACATGGACACACGTGTCAACAAGAGAGGACACACGGAGCACTTTGTTAGAGGTCAGCACTTGAAGCTGACAGATTTGAAAGAGAAAGCTCAACATTGGAACCAGTACCTCTCCAAAGAAAACATCCCATCATACCCCCGACCGGAGTTTCATGTCTCCCATCTGAGACACGACACAAACAGTAGTGGAATAGTTGGCATTGCGTCTGAGATGGGCTTCCGTGCACCGGACCGAGAGGAAGGGCCGGAAGACCCAGAAGACCCAGAGACCCTGGACCTGGTGTGGTGGAGCCTGTCTGTGGGACCTGAGGAGATAGAGTCGGCTGAGCAGAGACTCCTTGAGGAAACCTACCCAGACCGGACAGAGGAGCAGGCCCGGGAGCAGAAGAGGTTCCTGGGGAAGTTTACTACCTCCCCTGCCTTCCTCGATACCTCCAGGCTCGGACCGTACCGCGTTATCTCCCCCCTGCAGGAGCTGCTGGAAACGTATCGCACGCGGGTAAGTAACTTAGAAGTTATTTATCACCACAGTTTAACCCTCCTATTATGTTTGGGGTCAATTGGACCCCATTCGATATTTAAGTCTCTAAAAACCTGATTAACATTATTTTTCCAGCTTGAATACTGTATGCTACGGAAGCGTAATGCATTCACTTGAGAAAAAAAAAATTGCCCTGTTTTTCTGAATTAACGAGATAATTATCTCAGAAAAACAGAGCAGATTTTTATTTTATTCTTTTCAAAAAATGCTGTTTTTCTGAATTAACGAGATAATTATCTCAGAATTCTGAGAAAAGTTTTCATGGAAAAAAGTAATTCTGCTCTGTTTTTCTGAGATAATTATCTCGTTAATTCAGAAAAACAAAGCAGAATTATTTTTTTTTTGAAATGCTCTGTTTTTCTGAATTAACGAGATAATTATCTTGTTAATTCAGAAAAACAGAGCAGAATTTTTTTTTTCCATGAAAACTTTTCTCAGAATTCTGAGATAATTATCTTGTTAATTCAGAAAAACAGCTTTAAAAAAAAAAAAAAAAAAATCTGCTCTGTTTTTCTGAAATAATTATCTCGTTAATTCAGAAAAAACAGGGCAAATTTGTGAATGCATTACTACGGAGCCCCTAAAGTCCCGAAAGGTGATATTTTTTTTATCTTGTGCGCACAAGTTAATTATCTTGTGGGAACAAGTTATTATCTTGTGTGATATTTTATATATTGTGTGCACAAGATAGATAAGATAATTATCTTGTGCACACAAGTTATCTTGTGCGCACAAGTTAATTATCTTGTGCGCACAAGATAATAACTTGTTCCCACAAGATAATTAACTTGTTAATTAATTTTTAAAAAATCACTTTTCGGGACTTTAGGGGCTGTTATTTCTGAATTAATTCAGAAAAACAGCATTTAAAAAAAAATAATAATTCTGCTGTTTTTCTGAATTAACGAGATAATTATCTCAGAAAAACAGAGCAGAATTATTTTTTTCCATGAAAACTTTTCTCAGAATTCTGAGATAATTATCTTGTTAATTCAGAAAAACAGGGCAAATTTTTTTTTCTCAAATGAATGCATTACGCTTCCGTAGTATTCTGACATATCAACAGTGTTGCAGATATTGTAAAGGATATAGGTTAGCTGTTTTATTATGACATTTCAACAAAGTTGCACAGACTTTGTACAACGATCTAGAATACCCGGTAAAATGTAACATTGCAGCAACGTTATTACATAAAGTACAGGAAACATCATGTTGTAAAACACGTTGTAAAACTATCTTGAAGTAGCCTACCTGTTGCGGTGTATCATTCTATAGTTCAATTTGTGCAAATTGAGGGTTGGAAAAAAAGTTGAAATCTGTGTTCTTTTTCCAAAAACCTCTTATAAGACGTGTGTTACACTCTGTCTGAGGGACAGAAATCCGCGAGATGCACAGTGCAATCTCATGTCATATTTTCAGAATCAGTATAAATTTACTGACTGTTCCAAATTTGTCACAATCGAAACTTAGTGTGAAGCCTGCTATAAAACTAAAATTGTACACCCAATTGATAATTTTAATTTACCTCACTGAAAATTACATTTTTAAAAATGTATCTTAACTGCTGTTATTTTTCTGCTTGAATTTTTAAATCAAATAAAAAATCAAATTAATGAACTTTGTGAAAATTCAGTGCAAAAGTGTTATTCTACATTTGCACAAAAAGCAGGTGTTTCACTTGTGACTGCGTTGTTGGTTGTGACAGCTCTTAAATATTTACTACCACTACCAAATAATAATACCTCTCATGTAACCCTATAAGTGTTTACATATCCTTCATCTATTTAATTTGGGCAGAAAAAATCCAGCAATGTGCAGTGGAATATCCTACTTAAAATAGTAATAATAAGTAAGTTCTAAAAATAAATAAAAATACATGTAGGTTCTAAAAATCATATGAAAATTGATTATTTGCATATTTATTGTCTTTAATTATAAGAATAGATGGATAAGTGTCACCAACCGAAACAGGCCATTTGTGTTGGTTATGAAAAAGGCTATTTGTTTTGGTTGTGACTGTTTCAGTTGTGACACTTTTGGCCATAAACTCATCAGTTGTAATCAACCGTTAGTTATGACACATTTCACATTTGCATGATCCTGTACAAAGGTATCATACAGGAGACGTAATGGTCTGCTTTAACAAAACTAGTTTGGAAAAAAATGTAATCAGTATCTGTAAAGTGTCAAAATAGAAATACAAAGTTTTACTTGCAACATTCTTTACATACAATAAGGACAAAGAATCAGCTCTTCCATTAATACACGTTTTGCCTTTGCAGTGTTGCGCGGGCTCAGAGCCGATCCTCCGAGTGTATGAGACCGTCCTGTACAAACAGGAAGTGATGCACTCTGTGGTGGTCCACAGCCACTTCTATAACCAGCTGTTCCAAGACTATCCTCTTCTGACTGACAGCCCTGATGCGGTCTGCGCCTACGAGGACGGACACTTCATCTGGAGACCTGAGGCCATGTGTGAGACACACAGGTACTGCAGTGTGTGTGTGTGTGTGTGAGAGAGAGAGAGAGAGAGAAAGAGAGAGAGAGGGAGAGAGAGAGCACTTTCCAGACTTCAAGAATTCCCAACTAGCCAAGAATGATGTTTTTTCTCTCACTCTCTCTCTCTCTCTCTCTCTCTCTCTCTCTCTCTCTCTTCCCCCCCCTCTCACTCTCAGCTTCAAGTTGGTCCAGAAGCCATATCAGAACCAGATGGTAGCTCATCGCCTGTCCAAGCCAAAGCATCAGTTCTATGTTTGGGACAATGTGGCTGTAGCCTTCCACCTGCCAGAGGGCGAGGTATGATGATTCACTTTCCATTCAAACTGAAGTTACATGTTACTGGTAAAGACTATGAGTTAGTGTTAGGGTTCCTACTGCAGTGCTCCTCAGTTAAAGTACCAGCCAAATTAATCATTTTGCTGCTTACCATCATGGTATCTATGCTGCTCAGTGAAGTTACTGTGGTTAATGTTACTGACGGCCAGAAGCTGTATGAGCATTGAGAAAACACTTCTGGATCCTATAGGGAGCTGAAGGTAACGTCTCCTCCTGTATAATTCACACTGAGTCTTCCTCTGGGATGCAGGATCAAAAATCTACTGGGACTCCTGGCATGAAGGTTTACAGTTTACAGAGCGCTGATAATACAGAATGTGTTTTACAGCTTGTGTGAGTTTGGGATGTGATGTGCAGGCAGCGGTGTGTGAAGTGTTTCCCAACATTCAGCTCACACTAAGAAAATAAAAAAAAATTATAATTCATATTGACTCCCAATGTAATTTAAGATGAAAAGGCCACTAAAGTATAACTTTGTTGTTTCTGATTTTATATAAAGATATATTATATTATATTGTTTGCTTATAGGCCTGTGGATCTTAAGTTGATAGCACACAAGCAATTTTTTAGGGCACATTTGGGGCAAAATTTGGTGGCAATGAGTGAGCGACTGAGCAGTGGGCAATATGACTGACAAATTTGACAGTTGGAAGAGTGAAAAATAATAACAAACTACATAACATAACAAATTATCCACTGCAGTTTCATAACGTGTGTTATAGGCGTGTATTATATGTATGGCTCTGGCATCCAACAGCTACCTAGCTTGCTAGCTTAAATGTTATATAAAAAGTATCACAGATATTATTTCCTAGTGTTTACTATTTAGCAGCAGTTGTAGTCCTGCACCTCGCACCGTCAGCCATTATTTCTAAAATATTTTGGGGCTGAGGACAGGTCACCTGACCAATTTTCTTATGTCTGGATTTCAAACTGATACATTGCTTTCAGTGAGAAAACATTTCCAGCTTCTCTGCCCCGCTCCAGTCGCCCTTCTTAAACTGGACAGATAGATAAACTCTTCCAAGACAGTGTTGTTGAATGATGGCTTTATTCCACATCACAGGTCTGTTGTCACAATGTGTATAGGAATGAGTAAAACTGAAACAATAATTAAAAACAAACATAAAAAATGCTCGTTGATGCATATCAAATATACTCTGTCTGCCAATGGTAAAAGTATTACAGCTCACACAACACAATAATCTGCTAAATAGCACCAGCCCAGGCTTCCATACAATATGGATAACAAGAAGGAAACTAACCAGCCATCTATCTCTACCAACATAAACACAACGTTTTTCATTAAATTACGTCAATATCCAGGTAAAGGTATACTTAAACACATTATATGAACATCAACTTCCAGATGATGCTTCAGTAATTGGCGACAGGGATGGACAAAGATGATGCCAGACAGCATGCAGCTCTTCTTCTTCTTGTCTGTTAACGGCGGTTGGCAACCAGCGTCATAGGTGCAGCATGCAGCTTCTAAAACAAACAGTTCTCTCAAACAAAATGGCTTCCTCAGAGGTCAAAGGTTAATGAACATGTCACACAAACAGATGAGCACCACCTAGTGGCTACAACGTTAACTGGATTTGTGACAGTCGGTACACCAGCAATATTTTGGCCCCCAACATTGATGGGAATCTGCACCAGCATGTCTAACCTACTGTTCCATTGTAGCACGCTTTTCAAGTCTATGCCATTTGGTGGATACTGTTGTCCAGAGGCCTTTATAGTACATGACTGGTCCCAGTAGGAATCAATCTCCTAGTGCTTTACCCACTGAGGAGCGCAGGGAACTGAACCCCCAACCCCAGGTCATGTTAGTACCTTGCTCTACGCATTTAGCTATAGGACCGCCTGTTCCAATCCCTTCTGACATTCAGTCATTTCACCTTCTAAGACGAGAACTTCCTAAAGGAGAAGGTTCAGGTATTGAAAGTATTAGGAGTAGGAACAGTTGAACTCCATCCTGTCCTATTCTGTTGTATCTCATCGTATTTTGTTCCCTTTCTATTCAGACACTGGACTTCGACATGCATACACTGAGACAGTGCCTCAGGTTCTGTGAGCCGGGACATCCCACCATCTCACCTGCTGAAGATTTTGATAGTTATGAGGAAGCTAATGAGCTTGTCGAAGCCTGGTGGCCCTACTATCCCACACCGCTCTACTAACTACACGCAAATATCTGCAATCTCAGCTATGGACATTCCTGTGGATGAAGTCCAGGAGAGTTCAGTGCACCTGCAGAGGGAATGCAACATGAAGGAAGGAGAGAGGAAGCGCACCCTTATTAACCACAAGACTGCTTTGAGCTTCTGTGTATGTGCTTAAGCTGAATGTTGTGCCCAACTTGTAGGGACAACTATAGTTTTCTAATAAGTTAAAGGAATAGTTCACCCAAAAATGAAAATTCAGTCATTATCTACTAACCCCCATGCTAGTTGAAACTCTAGTTTAGTTTGTTAGTCCTGGAGCTTCCCAGCACGGCTCCGTAGCAGCCTTCTCCAAAACAATTGAAGCGTTGGAGGACCGATCTTTAGAGTTCCAAAAATAACCAAAAATAACCATAAAATTACTCCATACAGCTCGTGAAGCATAATCCAAGTCTTCTGACGCCACACGATCGCTCTGAGTGGAAATAAAAAAAAAAATTGATCCTTTATTTCATGAAAATCGAGTCGATCTGCATCTGTATTTACTTCCGCATTACCAAACCTCGCGAGGCCACCGTGGCTGCGCAACGTTTGTGTGTGTGACAGTGCGCGACCTCCATCTCGTGAGGTTTGGTATTTGGTACGCCTCCCATGACATCCACGCACTGACAAAATACAAAATATGTCTCCCAGCGAAAACAATAGTTATTGACCTACCGGCATGGTGTGTGTGGGTCTTGTCTCTCTGCCTGCAATGTATTCATCATGACAATGTAAAAACAATAAAGTATGGAAAAAAGATGATTTTCTGTGTCTCTGTACCAGCTGATATCTTTCCTCAGTGTAAACACATTTCATGCATGGAGGAAGAAGAAGAAGAAGTCTACTGCATCGTTTAGTCCAAAATTCTGAAAATTTGCAAGTCACATTAAGCTCCACAAGTTGTGGACTGTTGTTGGACAGAGGCACTGAACTGGTCAGATGTATATAACTCTGTGACAGACGGACTTACATTAGTTTATCATTAAACATGTTTTTTTGTTTTGTTTGTTTTTTAATCACAGTGCAATAATTATTACCAAAGCCACACTGTCGTTAGATATTTATGTATCAGCAGCTGTTACATCATATATTTATTATCACTATAACATTAACACTACCTCTTATTCTCTCTCTCCGCCACACATGCCAACCTGTAATCTCCGCTCCCGGACTCTCATCATATCATCACATACATCATCGTAACTGCTTTATGTTATTGTCTGTATGTCTGTCCATTATGTCTATCTTGTTTATCTTCTATGTCACTCTTTTTTTTAATGCTATTTCACCAATAAAAAAAAATAAAAATAAAAAAAAGATATTTATGTATCAATGGCCATCGTTCTAAATGTACTTTTGTCCCGAAGTCCAGAAGTGCTTCACTCCAGAGTGTCGACACCTCCTGCTCATACACAGATATTTGGCTGACTGACACAACACCTAAAGGACATTAATCAAACATCATGTAAACTCTGCATTGACATCCAGGTAAAGCACTGCAGACTTTTGGGAAGAGAAAATCTGGGTTTATAACACAAAGAGAGTCATATTCAAATGCAACATCAATAATAATTCACCCTAAAGCTGCAGATGCTTGAAATTACTTTTAATTGCATTTTAACATCTACAGCACTGGTTCTGAAACTCTCCATGTGAGCAAACTGAGTCTTCCTCTGGGATGCAGGATCAAAAACATACTGGGACTCCTGGCATGGAGGAAGAGAAGCAGGAATTAGCAATTTATCCACATTTTGCACTGTTATGAACAAGACGGTCCCCACAGATAGAGCGGCCCACTGGGAATTCCCCCGGTACTCCCGATGGCCAGTCCATCCCGGAGTGAGGGTGCGTGCCCCCCGCCCCCCGTCCCCCGTCCCCCGCCCTCGGATTTGCTGAAAATTCCAGAAGCGCAAAATTCTCTAAAATTAATAAATATCAATAATAAGTGGCTTACACATTTCTTGATTGAATGATGTCTTAGTGCCATAAAGAGGGATGAAAGGGGGGGATGGCAGTTTCAAAAAGGGGATGGTTTTTGACAATTGTTATTTCAAGGGGGCTGGCATCCCCTCGCACCCCCCCTCAAATCGACTACTGCATATTCCATTCTGCATGTCCACATTTTAAGAAATCCCAACATGCCATACTGACCACGCCTCCTGTTCATCAGCAAGCTCACTCCCTTGCGTTTTTTTCTTCTTTTACAATGTAATCTATTCATATGAGAAAGATAAATTGTCATATTTGAAAACAGTGTTTTCTCCAGTCATATATTTGGTATTTTTATGTTTTCTTGTGTTTTGTTTTTCTATTCTCATGCTCACTTTTCCCTCGTGAGGTGAAATGGTAATGTGCCTTTAAGAGAAACAGGGGCGTGTTAGATTTGGTCAAGGAAACGTTACAAGTAGGAGGGTATTACATTTCCACCGTCTGGCAGCTGGTTTTTCTGAGATCACTCGGATCAAAACCAGAAGTAAGTGAGAGCTTTTTTTGCAGCATCAACTACACCTCGTTTGTCTTTTTGCTGACATCAGTCCCTTCAGCTCATCTAAACATGGACACACGTGTTAACAGGAGAGGACACACGGAGCACTTTGTTAGAGGTCAGCACTTGAAGCTGAAAGATTTGAAAGAGAAAGCTCAACAGTGGAACCAGTACCTCTCCAAAGAAAACATCCCACCATCCCCCCGACCGGAGTTTCATGTCTCCCATCTGAGACACGACACAGACAGAAGTGGAATAGATGGGATTGCGATCGACATGAACTTTCGTGTACCGGACCCAGAGGAGGGAGCGGAAGACCACGAAGACCCAGAGACCCTGGACCTGATGTGGTGGAGCCTGTCTGTGGGATATGAGGAGATAGAGTCGGCTGAGAAGAGACTCCTTGAGGACACCTACCCAGACCGGACAGAGGAGCAGGCCCGGGGACAGGAGAGGTTCCTGGGGAGGTTTGCCACCTCCCCTGCCTTCCTCGAGACCTCCAGGCTCGGATCGTACCGCTTTACCTTCCCCCTGCAGGACCTGCTGGAAGCGTACCGCAGGAGGGTAGGCACTGTAAATTACTACAAGCAGGTAGACACTGTACAGTTACATGAAGCAGGTAGACACTGTACAGTTACATCAAGCAGGTAGACACTGTAAAGTTACTGCAAGCAGGTACTAGTATGCATAAAATAAGTTATTTATCAACACAATCTATTGTGAACACTTGAACAGTCAAAGTACAAGAATGATTTCATCAGTGATCTGCAGAAGAGTAGCGGTCTCCAACAGACCAGAACATCTGCTGAAGAGTGAGCTAGACTCCACAAAGGGAGGAATCAACATACAATTTTTTAGAGAAGGAGCAAAGTGCGAACATGAGGACTCACACACACCAGGATAAGTATTATCTCAAGGACAAACATTGTTTATCTGCAGAGAAGTGCCAAATGTTCTGCACATTTTTTTTTCTCAGTGTTATCAGTACTGCAGTGTTTACATGTGTATATAGTGTTTCTATAAATAGAAATACAAAGTTTTACTTGCAACATTCTTTACATACAATAAGGACAAAGAATCGGCTCTTCCATTAATACACGTTTTGCCTTTGCAGTTTTGCGTGGGCTCAGAGCCGATCCTCCGAGTGTATGAGACCGTCCTGTACAAACAGGAAGTGATGCACTCTGTGGTGGTCCACAGCCACTTCTATAACGAGCTGTTCCAAGACTATCCTCTTCTGACTGACAGCCCTGATGCGGTCTGCGCCTACGAGGACGGACACTTCATCTGGAGGCCTGAGGCCATGTGTGAGACTCACAGGTACTGCAGTGTGTGTGTGTGTGTGTGAGACGGAGAGAGAGAGAGATTTTGTTGGAAAGTCAAAGTTTCAAAGTCTCCCACCTTGCCCTTAGGAGGGAAGAAGTCAAGTTAATCAGAGGTGAAATAAAGACTCAGGGCATTTGATGCATAAATATACTGTAGTTTTATTCTCCTTTACCTCTGTCCAAGTCTTACAGCCTGGACAGCATCAGTTGTGTGCAGGATGGGGCTGCGAGGAAAGACACAACAAAGACAACAACAAACAAACCACGTCAAAGCAAATCGTACTGTTGTGGGAAGAGAACACAACAGTCTGGCTGGCCTTCAACAGGCAGAGGAGGCTTCTGTGTGTTCACATGCTGGCCTGTTCTCTCTTTTGTCTGTTGTTGCATATTCTTCTTCTTCTTCTTCTTCTTCTTCTTCTTCTTCTTCTTCTTCTTCTTCTTCTTCTTTCTCTTTTTCTTCTTCTTCTTCTTATACAATTGTTGAATATGCTCTGTGGTTCTACACTTCCCAGACTTCAAGAATTCTCAACTAGCCAAGAATGATGATTTCTCTCTCTCTCTCTCTCTCTCTCTCTCTCTCTCTCTCTCTCTCTCTCTCTCTCTCTCTCTCTCTCTCTCTCTCTCTCTCTCTCTCTCTCTCTCTCTCTCTCTCTCTCTCTCTCTCTCTCTCTCTCTCTCTCTCTCTCTCTCTCTCTCTCTCTCTCTCTCAGCTTCAAGTTGGTCCAGAAGCCATATCAGAACCAGATGGTAGCTCATCTCTTGTCCAAGCCAAAGCATCAGTTCTATGTTTGGGACAATGTGGCTGTAGCCTTCCACATGCCAGAGAGCGAGGTATGAAGACTCACTTTCCATTCAAACTGAAGTTACATGTTACTGGTAAAGACTATGAGTTAGGGTTAGGCCACATCCACACTAATACGTTTTCGTATTAGTGTGGAAAAAACGATCTCCGTCCACACGAGCGTTTCAGAAATAATCTCCGTCCATACTAACACGCCTGAAAACGCATATCACATGACCATTCACGTACACTGGGCATGTGCGTGCCGGTGTAAACAGGAAGCAGATTGTCTACTCTGCGGTTGGTTGCTTAGTTGCAGAAAATACTACGGAGGAAGAACAGAAACGGCGAAAAGTACGACCGGAGATTTCTTTGCTTGGACCGACGATGAGGTGGAACCGTTACTGAAAGTAACACACGAGTATAAGGCGGTCGAGGCGGACGTCGTGACTGATAAGACCCAATCAGGAAGCGAACGTGGGCGTCTGCGTCATCGTTTTCAAAAGTCTCCGTTTCCGCCCGTCCAGACTAAAACGCAATCCCGGAGTTTTCGAACTAAAACGGGGTCAGCAGCGTTTTCAAAAGTCTCCGTTTTAGGGGTCCGAAAACGCCGGAGTAGTGTGGATGCTAGGCGTAAACGTAGCAAGAGTTATGCGTTTTAAAACGAAAACGTATTAGTGTGGATGTGGCCTTAGGGTTCCTACTGCAGTGCTCCTCAGTTAAAATACCAGCCAAATGAATCATTTTGCTGCTTACCATCATGGTATCTATGCTGCTCAGTGAAGTTACTGTGGTTAATGTTACTGACGGCCAGAAGCAGCCAGTATGAGCATTGAGAAAACACTTCTGGATCCTATAGGGAGCTGAAGGTAACGTCTCCTCCTGTATAATTCACATTGAGTCTTCCTCTGGGATGCAGGATCAAAAATCTACTGGGACTCCTGGCATGAAGGTTTACAGTTTACAGAGCGCTGATAATACAGAATGTCTTTTACAGCTTGTGTGAGTTTGGAATGTGATGTACAGGCAGCGGTGTGTGAAGTGTTTCCCAACATTCAGCTCACACTAAGAAAAAATAAATAAATAAATCACTTCCTGTATAATTCACATTGACTCCCAATGTAATTTAAGATGAAAAGGCCACTAAAGTATAACTTTGTTTTTTCTGAATTTAGAAGATTATAAATATTTTGTTGTTTGCTTATACCAAGCCTGTGGATCTAAAGTTGATAACACACAAGCAAATTTTTAGGGCAAACTCATTGCTGGCAAAATTATGAAAAAAGTATGAGTGACTAGGCAAAGAGGGCAGTGGGCAATGGTAACTGACAAATTTGAAAGTTGGAGGAGTGGAATGGATGAAATAACGGTTGCCATCACCGTGATCCAGGCCTCCTCTTTTCTACTGAAAATGTAATAAGTTAACCATTTTTTCAAGCTCAATCATGCTCAATGCCCATGTGCAGTTTCAGATTGATTGGCCGACCCGTTGAGGAGCAAAATGGATGCAGACAGACAGACAGAAGGACAGAGTTTTCCTCATTTTATAGTAGGATTCTGAAAGTAGGAGTAGGAACAGTTGAACTCCATCCTGTCCTATTCTTTTGTATCTCATCATATTTTGTTCCCTTTCTATTCAGACACTGGACTTTGACATGCAGAGACTGAGAGACTGCCTCAGGTTCTGTGAGCCGGGACATCCCACCATCTCACCTGCTGAAGATTTTGATAGTTTTGAGGAAGCTAATGAGCTTGTCGAAGCCTGGTGGCCCTACTATCACACACCGTTCTACTAACTACACGCAAATATCTGCAATCTCAGCTATGGACATTCCTGTGGATGAAGTCCAGGAGAGTTCAGGACTGAGTATGGATCCTCTGGAGGGGGTCTTGTGACCCACCGACAGTGGAGAAAAGAAAGGTAAAGCGCTTACAAAGAAAAACAGTTTGACTGGAACAGAGTGCACCTGCAGAGGGCAAGCAACGCCTTGCAGCTAGAGCTGAAAGACGAGGTGAAGCAAGGAGAGGGAGTGCAACCTATAGTTTAAGTTAAACTTGCACAGCACTGAAATGACTTGATGCAAGTGACTGTCTCTGTTTTCAGTAATCTAGCTAATGTTAGCTAAAACAGAGCTTACACCAATTTGTCTAGCTTCATTGCCTAGCCCGACGAGTCAGACCCATGGACCGCTATGACATCCACGTTTTGGCAAATTACATTACATTACACTTTGACCTACCGGGATGGTGTGTGTGGGTCTTGTCTCTCTGCCTGCAATGTATTCATCACGACAATGTAAAAACAATAAAGTATTGAAAAAAGCAGATTTTCTGTGTCTCTGTACCAGCTAAGATCTTTCCTCAGTGTAAACACATTTCATGCGAGGAGGAGGAGGAGGAGGAGGAGGAGGAGGAGGAGGAGGAGGAGGAGGAGGAGGAGGAGGAGGAGGAGGAGGAGGAGGAGGAGGAGGAGGAGGAGGAGGAGGAGGAGGAGGAGGAGGAGGAGGAGGAGGAGGAGGAGGAGGAGGAGGAGGAGGAGGAGGAGGAGGAGGAGGAGGAGGAGGAGGAGGAGGAGGAGGAGGAGGAGGAGGAGGAGGAGGAGGAGGAGGAGGAGGAGGAGGAGGAGGATGATTGGACAGAGGCATTGAACTGGTCAGATTCTGTGACAGACAGACTTGCATTAGTTTATCATTAAACATGTTTTTTTGTTCTGTTTGTTTTTTAATCACAGTGCAATAATGATTACCAAAGCCACACTGTCGTTAGATATTTATGTGTCAATGGCCATCGTTCTAAATGTACTTTTGTCCCGACGTCCAGAAGTGCTTCACTCCAGAGTGTCGACACCTCCTGCTCATACACAGATATTTGGCTGACTGACACAACACCTAAAGGACATTAATCAAACATCATGTAAACTCTGCACTGACATCCAGGTAAAGCACTGCAGACTTTTGGGAAGAGAAAATCTGGGTTTATAACACAGAGAGTAATATTCAAATGCAACATCAATAATAATTCACCCTAAAGCTGCAGATGCTTGAAACTACTTTTAATTGCATTTTAACATCTACAGCATTGGTTCTGAAACTCTCCAAGTGAGCAAACTGAGTCTTCCTCTGGGATGCAGGATCAAAAATATACTGGGACTCCTGGCATGGAGGCAGAGAAGCAGGTTTACAGTTTACAGAGCGCTGATAATACAGAATGTCTCTTACAGCTTGTGTGAGTTTGGAATGTGATGTGCAGGCAGCGGTGTGTGAAGTGTTTCCCAAGCAAACACTGAGCAAAAAAAAAAACACAGAAAAAGAAAAAAGTGCTGGATATTTTTCCGTTTTGCTGGAACAAATGTAAAAAAAAACATAAGTTTCTCATTTGGCCTCATTGTTCACCTAAAACAAGCAAACATACTGTATATTTGGCATTTACAGTTAAGTTGTCAATGTATATGTAATTATCTCAATAAGATCCAGTATTGGATTGCAACAGGGACTGGTGCCGGTACTGGGAATTAGCAATTTATCCACATTTTGCACTGTTATGAACAAGACCAGGTCCAGACAGTCCAGGCCAACCTTGACATTATACAGTGACAACGCTGCCACCTAGAGGTGTTTGTCTAGGACTTGCACACCTTAATTTGGGCTGTTGAAGCTGCATCATGCATACATCTTACGTTAAAATCCACCTGTGTTGCAGCTTAAATCACAAAGTGGGGCTGACACAGAGAACAGCGCCCCGTCCCCACTAATTGGAAAGCCTCAGATTCAGCCTATTTGCACAAATTAAATTGAATTAAAAGGAAAGGCTTTTACTGCACATCTTACTTGGCTCGCCATATCAAGTTCAGTTATAACACAGGTCAATGTGTTGAGAGCAAACTTTACTCTGGTGCCCGGTAAAATGTTGAAATGTCAGGTTTGTCGCCTTGTGTGATTGGTTAGTCGCCCTTTGACATGTGAGTCAGACTAAGTGATGTGTTTTGTATTTATGGCAATGTCAGGCAGTGAAAAGACAACTAGTGCACTGGGAGATGAGGGTCAGAAGAGGTCGAAGAAGACAAAAGTCCTCCTCATTGTCCACTATCTACTTATCTCCTTACAGCCTGTAGACGTTGTTGACTTGTACTCAAACACCTGGGGGATAATAAGGATCACACACTGTGAATCATTACTGTGAAAAGGTTCTAGCTATATCTTGACGTTTTAGTTTTGAATCTGTAAAACATGTTAAAGTATGTACATCAGTCATGCATATTGATGATCGCTAAATAAAAAC
Source organism: Centroberyx gerrardi (assembly GCF_048128805.1). Classification (NCBI taxonomy): domain Eukaryota; kingdom Metazoa; phylum Chordata; class Actinopteri; order Beryciformes; family Berycidae; genus Centroberyx; species Centroberyx gerrardi. The sequence continues at coordinate 71,463 of NC_136007.1, read as the reverse complement.
AAATATTATTTCGTTATTTCATGCCATTTTCATCAGGTTAACTGTGTGGTCCTGGAGGAAAAACAACTCATCAAACAGAACTGGAGTTGAGCGTCCGGCACTCTCAGAAACCAGGAGCATAAAGTGAAGGCAGAGGAAAAGCGCATCTTTGAGTCAGGATAAAAAAAGAAAATAAAAATGGGACCAACTTCCCTGTCCTCTGCCCTCATCAGTGCAAAGATCACAACAAGAAGAAGACGACATACTGATGATTGACAGTCAGCAAGCAGGAGTCGGGATGACAAGGGAGGAATCATTGCAGCATTATCCTTGTTTTCCTCTCAAATACAATGACATCAGCTGTGTGTTTCAGTTTGTTCGCCTCCTGAAAGTAAATAAATAATTAAGTTTGACATCTCAGTAAAAATATAACCCAAGTTATATGATTAGTAAAAAATAGAAGTGCCATTTTGGTTCTTGGAAACGCAGTTCCAGCTCGTAGATTCAATCGGCAGTTTGACTGAGATGAAGCGCATGATGTGCCGAGCTGTCTTTGTCCTCATGGAAAGTGGACAGCATTTTAGTTTCTCCTCCTTTCTTTTCTTTCTACTTTCCATAATATCAGGTATTTGGGACTCACAGCTGCCATTCACTTCAAATGGAGATTTCCCGATCACATCCATGCTGAATCCTTCATGTAAAACTTTGTCTGATCCAAGCTGCTTGTCTGTTTGCGTGCGAGTGGCATGTGACGGTACATATTACAGTATGTTATACAACAGGTAGTTTCGGTGAAGCAATCTGATTGGTCAAAGATTTCTTCTAACCGTGCTGATGATTCCCATAAAGCAGGACTAGCTGGGCTTTACTGGTTGCTAAGCCAACTCTTGTGGTAGCCAGGGAAGTTGTTTTTTCTTGCTTTCTCCCATTGTTTATTCTTATGTACACTACTGTGGAGAAAACTTTACAGACAGTTCACATGCGTTGGCAATCATTGTATAAAAGCCATAATACCCTTGAGGACGTTCTTTACTGTGATAATGGGTTCAGCGGTGATGTGGACACGCTCAAGAAGATTGGAGTTTTAGTTCTATAAACATTTCTGGAGGCAGAAATAATCTGATTGGTTCAGTTAAACCTCGATGGGCGGAGCCAAACAACCACAGCTTTTCAGCGCTAAAGTTAGCTAACTGGCAAACTTGACAAGCAAAGAAGGAACTCTGGTCAAAAATATTTATATATAAATATGAATGCCAATGATTTTTTTTCATTCATTCCATGGCATTCATGATGTTGAAGGTCAGCTAGCTAACTAGCTAACCTAGATAACTTAGTATGATAGATTGTATTTTTCCAGTTAGCAGCAGAGCGCTAGGCTTCATAATATTAGCTTCCTCCTCTCTTACTTCGTCTTTTTCACTGAGCTTCAGTCTAATGTCACTTAGCCTGAAAAGCTGTAGTTCTCTGGCTCCGCCCACCGAGGTTTAACTCAACCAATCAGATTATTTCTGCCTCCAGAGCAGCTCTGCCTCTGACAAATGTTAACTAAATCTGAAATCTGCACGGTACAAGACACAGCCGAGTCACAGTATCACAGTAAAGACCAGCCTCCTGGGTAATTACTGCTACAATATATACACTATATAAGGATGCTAAAGTGATTATAGATAATAGATTGTTACTGTTGTGATGAGGTTGGTACAACACATCTGTTCATGTCTTTTCCTCGTGTGTCTGATGTAATTCTGACCAGACTGACAAACTGTTAGTTGGATCACGATGCGGATAAGGAGAGGCTAGGAGTCAAGTCCATCGCAGACAGTATTTCCTTCACTGAATAGGTTTGGTTAGGTGTGTATCCATGTGTGGTGTGTATTTTCTGTAGATGTGCACAAGTGTGTGTGTGTGTGTGTGTGTGTGTGTGTGTGTGTGGTGCTGCAGCTGACAGGCAGGCATGCAGAGACATTCATCAGCAGCTGCCTCCTGCTCTCTGATCACTTTATATACACACTTTATAGGTTTGTTAAGAGAAGTGCCTGTATAAGTGCTATACAACTGTAGGTATTATCATTGTTACTAGTATTACTATCATTATTATTATTACTACTGGCGTGGGATATTACATGGATACAGAACTTGCACAGGCAGGGCTTAACCTCAACATCCACCTGTCAAATGAAATGTGGATGGTTTGTTTTGGCTGTGGCTGGTGAGTTAATTCTGCCACGTTGCCACATTGTCAGCTGGCCAATTTGCATTTGATCAGTTTAGTCTGACGTTGGGATGGTAAGTCGACCAGCCACCGTGGCCTGTTCACCAAAAAGGGAAGTAGAATTTCTTAAAAACTGAGATCCAAGCTGCTTTGTCAGCAATCAAAGCAAAGCAACTTAATTTTCCGTCTTTGTCAGATCTCTCGGAGAAAAACGTACTGTTACGAAATCCTTACTAATTCCTCAGTCTAATCCGCAACTAACACTAAGTTTGTATTGTCTAGGAACAGTACTGGATCTGACTGGTCCTCAGTATCAGCCGATACTTAAGAGTTTAGTAATTGGAAGTGGTATCGGCAGTGAAGGAGTGGTACAGTGCATCCGGGTGCTAAACAAGTCGAGCTCGGAAGCCAGAACCTGCCAGAACTTTCACCTAAAAAAAGTATAAATTGAACCCTTCCCTGCCACGTAACTTCACTGGAGACGTCCTGCCTGAGCCACCATGACACAAAGAAACACAACATGATTCAGTGTCACTGTTCCCCTCAGGACAGCTAACTCGTTGCTGCTGTTCTACCGATCCAGTTAGCTGAGGAGGACACTCGGAAACAGCCTTCCTGCCAGAGGACGGAGTTTCACTTGAGATCAAACAAAAAAAAAAAAAAAAGTGGCTTTGTGGTTTGGTTTGAAAGTAAAAACCAGATGAATGGGAGAGAGAGAGAGAAAGAGAGAGAGAGCAGGACTGCAGCGCCTCACAGTGGAATGACTAACACATTACAGTATATATACACATTACAAAGGTACAAGCTGTGTGTGTGTGTGTGTGTGTGTGTGTTCTTGTTTTGCTGTCCTTGTGAGAATCAGTTTGTGTTTCAGACCTTCGGAGTGAGGACAGTTTTGCAAAGTGAGGTCTTTTTGGCCGATCCTCACTTCTTCAAGGGGCGAGTTTAGGATTTAGGATTTAGCATTTAGGGTTAAGATCAGAATTAGGATCGGGTTTAGGTTAGGGTACGGGTTAAGGTTAGTTTTGGGTTAAGGAATGAGCAGTCAATGCAAGGTTTGCATATGGACATAGTATAAGTATATATGTGTGTGTGTGTATACTCTGTAAAAGCAGGCACATCTAGTTGATGGGATTTCAGTCTGTGCGCTATGACAAGGAACACGTGTGTATTCCAGTGTTTGGTATATTAGTGTCACCGCTAGTGGTGACAATATACAATATTTATAGTGAGTGGCACAGCTTCCCTTTTGGCATGGCAGTGTGTAACAGGTGCATGCGTCTGTCCTCGCTTTGTTTTTGTCTCGGGGTCGGGTGTGAAATGATCAGTCGCAACACGTTCTTCATGCAGTGTTTGCATTCTGATTTTGCTTTGCTGTGTACATTTGTGGTGTGTGTGAGTGTGTGTGTGTGTGTGTGTGTGTGCTACGCTTCCTGTGTACGAGCTGCCTTGAATCTGCCAGTCAGTCAGTGGTTGGGGCTACTTCCAGGAGTTTGTGTGCAGTTTAGGCTGCTGAACCCCGGCAGCGTGACGCGTCCGTGGGTGTAGATGTCGCGGTCGGCTCCCCGGTTCATCCGTTTGACCAGGTTCTTCTCGTAGAGCAGAGGGTGGTAGGCGCCGAGCGTGCACGCCGCGTCGTAGAACCGCTGGTAGTAATGGCAAAGCTCCGTCTTCCTCCGGGACGGCAGGAACTCGTAAACGTGCACCACCTCACACAGGGACATCATCAGGACCGTGCCTGGGTTAGGAAACAAAGGAGAGGAGGGAAGGAAACAAGGAAGCGAGGAGAAGTGAGCGGCTACGTTTGCACGCACAGAGAGTTCAGGTCAAGTCACTCAGCTAACCTGGTTTTGGGTTGACACGTATAAACGTCATAATAATCCGGTTAAGCTCATGCTCAGATTATGAGAAACCTGTTAGGATGCCCGGCTTTCTCCCGTATTAAACCTAAACAGGTTCATGTGGCATGGAAACATCTGACTGCTTCCACTTTGGTTTTAGCTGCGTACACTCAGACTCACACAGCATTATGGGTTCATTTCGATGTCTACAAAAAGCACCCTGAGCTGAGCCTTACCAAGAACAGGCTGTTTCTGTCGCCGTGTCTTTAAGGCTCGTTAATATTAACGACCCTCTGTTCTGATTGGCTAACCGTTTCAAGAGTGAAACGTGAGACGCCGCGGCCCGGCGGCTACAGGTAGGGAAAACTCTCCGGTAATTAGGGCTGCACGATATTGGAAAAAACTGACATTGCGATATCTTTTTTTTCTGCAATATATATTGCGATATGAAAAAATACAGGACATTTCACTAGATACATGCAGTGTGTTATTCATGTACAGATATACAATTAACAATCATAATTTTCATCATTTGGGTACTTTAAAAGTCTATCCTCTTCTAACAAAACAAACCCCCCTCCTACTTCTACCACACTTGGTTCAGCCCTCTGCCACCCCTCCAGAAATCAGCTTGGACTCCTCCACTACAAGGATTGGAGAGAGAACAGGTGGAGAGGTATTTGGGAAAAACAACACGTTTCTTAATAAACTTTACAAATGGACTTGTGTGTCGCAGTTGTGTTATTTACATGTAATCTACCATTTCTAACGATGTTCAAATGTATGCTTAATCTGCGTGGTGGAAGATAAACAGGCCTCCCAGCGCGGCTGAGGATGGTAAAACTCTCAAACTCAAGCAACAAACAGATTTATCTATATGCCAGCAAGATGTAAGTACAGATAGATCTGGATACTGCAAGTTTTGTGTGTGTGTTGTGTGTGTTAAGTGTTTCTTACATTAGGGCACGGACCAGTCCTGTGACAGTAACTTTTTAACTTTTAACCAGCACCGGGACAAGGTGCCGCTGATAACGGGAATACACGCAATCAAAAGCCGCCTCACGTAACTGAACGCCTGCCTCTAGCATCCAGGTGACATTATCTGTGACAGTAGCCGCGTCGCGTGCATGTTTACAGGCAGGTGATACGCAGACTCTGCATGCACAGCGATCAGTTCACTATGTGCTCTGGTGAAGGGGTGCACTTGATCAGTTTGTCAAACAACCAAAACAGGCAGCGCTCCTTTTCAGGTTGTGGTAGGTGACTAGTGGGGCCTGCTTTGGTTGTATGATAAATTGATGAAGTGCACCCCTTCACCAGAGCACACTGGGAACTGATCAAACTCCGTGTACCCAAGAACCCTTAAATTATGTAATATCAGACAGACTTTTCTTGTAGATTAGTCATGGAAAATGAGAACCTTGCGAGTTTTCCTTTTGTATCAAGCAGCAAAAAAGTTGTAGCATGACGTGTTTGAGTTATTGCCTTACTTGACATCGCGCGTCCTGCAATGTGACTATTGCACATGCTCACATCGCGATGTCGATGCTGAAACGATATATCGTGCAGCCCTACCGGTAATAAACAATGACAACCGCTCAACCGCTTTGAAAAAAACACTTTGTTAGTCTATTATTTCTTACAGAAATGATAATGAGCGAACCTTTGTGACGCCACAAAGTTACGGAAGTCCAAACGGCTCGTTTAGAGGCTCGCTTTTCTAATATGGATTGTGTGGATTTAGTTTTGATACTTTCACCATGTTTAGATAGACCATCCAACTCCTTTATCATCACAGAGGAGAGGGGAGCCCTGCTTTACATGATATGGGACCTTTAAAGGCCCATTTTTAGTTGTAAAATATGTCTTTCTCCACCCTTCAGAGAGTGCTGTGATCATAGGCAAATAGTTAGATTTGGTTCCGGAGCCAGAGCAGCTTACATACTCTGGATGGTAATTTGGCACGCCCACTTTTCAGTCCAATGCAATGTTAATGGAAGTTTGGATGTAAGACCTGAACCTGGCCATTTGAAATCAAATTTAGAGCTGATTTGAGCGTCTCCATCCAGTGTTGACTGTTTTGTAAAAGAAACGGTTATTTTGTCTCACACAGATCCACCAGTATTTTTGCTGTGATCACAGTACTTCCTGAAGAGAGAGAGACGGAATTCCCCTTTAACCTAAATATGACCTTAACAGGAGTATGGCCAATAGCCGGCTTCCTCTGTCCCATTAAAGCAGCGCAGCCCACAGCCTGCCTCCGTCCCACTTTATCAGCCATTCCTTTCTTTTTGTTTACTTCCCTGCAGTCTGTCATTCACTTACTTCTTCTGCAGACTGTCCTGGTTTTCCCAGGTGCTCTCATATCCTCTCTCTCTCTCTCTCTCACACACACACACACACACACAAAACCCATTTCTTGGAGTTTCTACTCGTTGTGTCTCTCTTTTTTTTTGTTATATTGTACTTTGATTTCTGTAAAGCTTTTTGGGGCAGTCCTGTTTTATAGCATCCATTACTGTAAGTAAACTTCACTTTATTTGACAAGGGAGGAAAAGACAGAAGAAAGGCAGATATTGATATAACTTTGAGGTGAAGGCGTACTTGAAGGAAATATGTAAGACTTCTGTCAGTCCTCGGTTAACATGAGCATTTATTTCTAAAACAAAATACAGACAATAAAGACATGGAAGCCTTCTGAATCTCCTAACAGGGAGCTTGGTTAGTGATTAATAGGACAGGCTTGCAAAATACTGAACCCTCCCTTTCATTTGTAATAGTCATAAGACCAGAGGATAATTAATGAAGGGCCACACTGCTTTTGTCCCTTGTAATTTGTCCTTTGTGTGCCTTGGGTGTGTAATGAGATGCTAAAAATAAAGCGCAACAGCACAATTAGTCAAACAAAGAGGTGAAAAGAGCGTCGACGCTTTACATACCGAGCAGGCCGGAGGAGGGCGGGTTCTTCTGGATGGGCTCTGCCATGTTGTCTTGGATTCTCTGCCACAGCTGCCACTCAAAGCGGGGATGCAGGATGTAGAAAGGCTGGAGGGGGTGCAGCCTCCTGTACCGCTGGTACTGGACAAAGATGGGGTAGTCTGTCCTGTTGTACCACTGTGGGAGGGACAGGTCACTCTTTAGAGGATAATACACATCTTAAGATCAAAGAGTATAAAACTACTTACTACACACTTGAAAACCTCAAGTTGGGTAGTCTGTCTGTAGTCTGGGATAGAGAGCTAATTTCACTTCTTCTAATGTGTGTCCTCATGGTGATTTTCAAAATAATTGCGTCATTAACGGGATATAATGGATATAAAACGAGGTTGTTTTCCTGATCGACAGGTCGGCGATTACAGACCAATAGCAGGTGGAGCTGCGGCTCTGTGTCGACCCCCGGCCTCACAAAAAATGTCAACATGGCGGCGATCGTAAACCCGGCCGTTCATAAACCCATGGTGACATCACACTCACTACTCCATTTGTTTTACAGTCTCTGCACTGAGAGAGTGAGGAGAAAGACAGAGGCTGAATCTAAAATGCCTCTATTGTAAAACCATGAAACTCCCAAAAACATACAGCAATCAGGCTACATGTAGAAATAAAGTCCAGATGTCTGACCTCTGGGCGACAGAGCTGAACTCATCTGTCCCGCAAACAGGAAGTGAGCTGAGGTTCACTCTGAACCGTCAAACAAGTTCAAACTGAAAGTTGCTGTGTGCAGTGTGTGATATGTAACCTGCTGTTATTTGTATAAAGATTATTCACTTTCACACAATGCTACCAAGAAACCTTGTTATGCTGATCTGCATCTCTGCTGTGTCCATTCATTTTAGAATATATTCTGGGCTATTTCAGTTTTGTTTTTTGTTTTTTTTGGTATTTTATGTTTTTCATGGTGTTCATTTTACTCTATTTGGGTTTACTCCTGTCATTTAAAGGCTGTATTGTTCAGCAGTTGCTTCAGTAGTTTCACTAAACCAACTTTTGAAAAGTGTTTTGGTTCTTATGATACTGCATATTAATTCTGATGAATGTGCTTTTAGCCTTGTAACCAGGAAATAAGAGACGTTAACTCAAATGTTCATCAACTTACAATCCAAATACTAATGAATGAAAATAATTGCAGTATGTTTTTCTCAATATTGTGCAGCTTTACTCCAAAAACAATAAAAAGGCTTCAGTAAAAAGAGAGGAATAGTCAGAAAAAGAAACATGTCACATCAGTTATATAACTGAGTTATATAATTAAGGTAATTAATAAGTTGAGGCAATTAATTAAAAGTTGAATTAAAAGTTAATTCAACGTTAAATGCAATCACTAAAAAGGGTTTTGGCGGAGTGAAGCACTGAGGCTGAACAGAGTGGAGGAAGCGATGGAGGAGAACAGAAGAGAAACAGAAAGAGAGATGAGAGAAGTGAGGATGAAAGAAGACGTTTAGCCTCCAGTGTGAGTCACTGCTAACTGGTGCTGTGATTGGACGGCAAGCTGGAGGCCGTCCTGTAACTGAAAGACTCCAAACCCCCCAAACAGTCACTGTGTCCATCAACAGTGATGTCTGGGGTTTGAAAGTATCTCATCGAATGTGAATCCAGGATTGAATCTGCTTATCAAATTTCAATCCTTTCAAATCCTTCATCGTAACTTTTTTACATCATTTGTTGGGGAAAAAGGGACAAAGAAAATGTCAAAAGCACGGCACTCGATAACTTTTACATGATGCTGGGTTGATAAGTGCTTATTCATCGCTCTTTAGCCCACAGGCCCGTGCCACAGATATTGCATCACACTGTATTCTTAAAGGATAACGCTGGTGTTTTTTAATACATTTCTTACCGTCAACAAATCCTATGAAAATAACAAAATCAACAATGCGTTTGCTCTACTCCCGTTACTTTCTGACTTCCCACGTTCCCTTTTTAGCCGTCAAACCGGAAGTTATTAGCTCCAACTGTAAGCTAAAAACCTTTAAATACAGGTTACAACTACTTTCCTGAGATGGAAAACGTGTTTACAGCCGGCTTATTAAGTTGTTTGAGGAAAAAGTCGTCCGGCCCGGTGCATCGTGATGATGAAATATGTTGCCCAGAGCAACTGCATGGCTATTTGACGTGTTTTTAATCGTTTTTTTAATACAATGGAGTTCTATGGCTGCATTGGGCACCGGCTACATGGACGAAATTCATTGCTGATTTTGTTATTTTCATAGGATTTGTTGACGATAAGCAATGCATTAAAAAACACCGGCCTTATCCTTTAAGTGTCGATCCTCCATGCTGACAAACACCAGGGAAGCGGGGACTGGGGACACAAGCGTATGACATCATCAGGGGTGACGGGGGATCCGAGAAGAGGATTCATTGGACTTGGGGATTTTGGGGATATTTCAAAACGGAACAGAACCCTGCATGCGTCCTGTTGAAGTGTCCTTGAGCAAGACACTAAGCCACTGCTGCTCGCTCATTGTTAAGTCACTCTGGACACAAGCATTAAAAAGCGCTAAATGCCTAAAATATAAATGTACAGGCCTAGCTGCACAGCTGTATGCTCTATACGCCCCCGAGGAAGAGGAGGGAAAACATCCTGCAGCCACAGCCGGTCACATCTGTCTGCAGCTGGGAGGTTTGTCTACTCCTCCAACAAGTAACCGACTGTCATGTGGAGCTTCAAAACTGTTTCCAAATCTGTTTTAATATGTTTTTTTTTTTGTTTTTTTTACTGGGCCATAACAACATATTATGAAAACTGTGTTCTTGTTTGAGTTGAAGGTTGAATGTTGTGGCTCTGTGTGTTTCCCCTCCACACACTGACAGGAAAACAAGGTTTGTCAGAAAGGTTCGACCTCATGTTGTTCTGTCAGACGGCTGAGAGGACGGGCGTCACCTGGGTGAGGTCAGCGGAGAAGGGGGCGGGGTCCCAGGCCACCAGAACACCTGAGCTGTACAGAGAGCTGGACAGGAAACGATGGTCATCAGACGCCATCACCTACAAGACAAGATGATCCATAATGATTATTAATGATTACTAATACTATCACTACTACTGCAACACATTTCATTATCCTTTATTTATGATATCATTGAGATTGAGGTCTTGTTTTTATGTCTTGTTTTCAAGACCTCAAAAGAAAACTACAAAAAAATAAAAAAAAGGATCACAAAGATGATGAAGAAAATACACAGTATAATTATGTCAGTCAACAACAGACAGAAACATAAATTATAAAAAGTAATCGCAAACATTGTAGAAAAAGTGAGATATCATTGATTTAAAATCATTGAGGGGGACGGGATTCATAAAGTGTATAAGAGTACTACTGTACTGTAACAGTACTACTAAAAACACCAATAAAAAATAAATTAGTCACCAAAATAGTCTTTCAAAGAGCTGACTGGACCTCACTGGCAGAAAATCTTCAGGTGAGATAAAACTCAAACCCTAAAGCATGGGAACGTTTTTGAATTGCGTCAAAATGACCCCAAACAACACGGCTGTATACAAAGTGTGTACCGGAGCTTGAAAACACGTCGTCATATTCAATTTTATCTTTACCAGTTTCCCCTTGAAATTAGGGAAAGTTATGAAATATCAAGCTGGAAAAATAATGTTAATCATGCATGGTCTTAGGAGACATTAAATGTTGAATGGGGTCAAATTGACCCTAAACATAATAGGATTGTTAATCCAACCAACTACAGGAAACCACCCCAAAACACAAAGGATTATGGGTACTACTTGGTAAAGCCAGAACTGGGTGCAGCCAGGTAACAATATAATCCAACACACTGCAGCTGCTGCACCAGACAGGGAGCCGACTCACTACTCATCAGACCAAATAACACATAATTCCAGCTTTCTGACCTTTGTTGCAGCGATTCTTAAATAAACCCAGACTGAACACAATCAGTGTTTCCACTTGAGTCCTGGCAGAGTGAAACAGCCCGTAGACCATGGGACAATAAAACTGTTTTAATGGTGGACCAGGTTGGCCCATGCTGACTCAAAGAAAGCACTAATGCAGATTCTCCCTATCCAGCCTGTTTAAAACGTCACAGTCTGTTACTCTTCTGGCCTGGGACAGTCAGATCATTAACAACTTTCTTTAATGCTAAATGCACCCAGATTAAAAATAATCTCTGCTCCATTAAAGTGCATTCAAGTGCAGCATTAGCACATGGAGGAGATTAATTCTGTTATCCTCAAAACCACTCTTCACTCTGAAACCACAAAATACGTCAAAATTATGAGTTAGACACTCTGGTTTATCATTCTTAAAATTTCATGGATCCTGAAATAGCCGGTAAATCATGGAGAATCATGGTGGCAAAATCCAATGCAGAAATAACTTTGAAAACAGCAATTTTTCTTGAAGGAAAGTTGAATACAGCACAACGTTTTTTTTAAAATAATCAGATTACTTTAGTGCTTGAATGCTTTAGTTTTGACCATGAATAAATACACAAGAAGGGTGCTTGAAAAGTCACAACAAACCTTTGAGTTTGAAAATGATCTAAGTGCCCGAACCCTTGTGCCGCATTTGGCTAAAAGCTTTCCTGGCCAGAGGTCGGTGTGACGACTCGCACTCACTGTGAAACTTTTTCATCCATGAACGCCTACAAACCTCTAAAACACCCGAGTCAGAGCCGCCGCCCACAGCTCTCTCCCTGCTGCAGCGTGTGCTCACACACCTGTACAACCTGTCTGGAAAACAGCTGACATTTTTAGAAAAAAGCTGTAGAATATGCTTACAGAAAAATGTCTGGAAGATAAGCCGAAGGGGACCGATGCAGTTAGAACAGCTATGAAATGCAGATGAGAGTTTCAAACGGTAAAAGTTAGATAATTGTTTGGTAACACGTCCCTCGATGCCCATAATCACACTGAAGAACGGCCTCAAGGGTAATATGTGTTGTAATTATTTATAAAATGGCTGCCGCTGCCTGAAAAGTTTCCTCCAAATTAGTGAGGATGCATAAGAACAGGAACAGGAGAAAGCAAGACGATTACCGACTACATAAAGGTTAGCATAGCAACCAGCTCAGTGTGGTTGGAACGTGACTTTGACCAATCAGATCTTTTTTTATATTTATATAAATGGCTCTTCATACATACGCCATTCAGTAGATACATTTATCCAAAATGTCTTAGAGTGTCATGAGCGCCTGCATGTTCAGTCTGGCTCGTCCCGGAGGGAATCGAACCCAAACCTGCCTGTTCCTGCCTTTCTCTTCCCACTGAGCTACATGACCTTCACTGTATCTCAATGCACCATAAATGTATCTGAAGGTCAAACTGGACAGTAATGATGTGTGTTCATGCTTGTTTTACATTTTAAATTAGCTTTGTCAGTGTTTCAAACATGTCGTCCACCTTCTAAAAAGTTGGGAAAATGAGGTTCAGCTTTCCAAAGGTAAAATGCCAACATGAGATGACATTTACGTTTTGTTTTTGCTTCTGTGTTTTTTGTAAGTTTAGAAAATCATGGTTTAGGAATCAGAATCAGAGTAAAATGTTGTAAACATAAGATAAACACATTGTGTCACCAAGACATCATCTAGTACAGCGGTTCTCAAAGTGGGGTCCACGGAGCCCTGGGGGTCCGTGACACATGGCCAGGGGATCCGCAAAATAACTGATCAAACTGATAAATAATTGATAAAATTGTGCTGCGTCATTAAAAAAAGTCCATATCTGCATGTGGGGAGCATATCTGCTTGCGCCACGCTGTGCAATAAAACAAGCGTACCTTTGAGCCAATTACTCCCACCTGTTCGTTTCCAGCCAATAGAGATTCTGATACGTTGTGACACTTCATGTCGATCTTGCTGCTGTCGATCAATCACACGTGGGTTAGGACACCGCTGCCATGCCGCTGTTTAGCTCGCTTCACTAGCCATGGAAAAGTATTTGAGTCACAGCCTGTCAGGCGACACTGAGGCCAGATTGGCTAAAATAAGAAAATACGATGACAGCTATATCGAGTTTGGCTTTATTGAGAGCGGAGTCGTCATTCTCCACTCTGACCGCAATGAAGACTAAACACAGGGCACGTTCGCATGTGGAAAATGATCTTAGAGTCTGTCATCCATCACTCCAGGAACTGAGGAACTGTAGTGAGAGACAGACCGGCCCACACAACTCATTCATTTACAAGGTCAGCTGCTGTGATTGTAAACTGCAAGAAGAGGCCGAAATGTGAAGCAAAACAAAGGTTCTGAGGGAGATCTTTTTTACGGTGTTACGGTCAAGAGGGGGAAAAAATTCTCCCTTATAAGAGGTCCTCTGTCTGAAAAAGTTTGAGAACCCCTGATCTAGTACTATCTCGCTGCAGCTGAATGTGCCAGGTAAGGTGTGTCTACCTGGGAGTTGATGAGGCGGATGCTGGTCTTGGAGCCCACGTCCTTCTCGTAGCCGACCGTGGGCGCAGCGTTGAACCGCAGCACGGCATCATGAGAGTCTGCCAGTCAGGAAGAGAGGAAGAGAAATGACTGTCGAGACACGTGCATCCATGTCTGTAAACAACCTGCTGACCAACAACATGCTCAGTGTTAGAGCGGGGCATCGTCAGGATTTCACTGATTCCGGCGGCATTTTCGAATCTTCTTATCGATCCGATTCTTTATCGATTCCCTTATCGATTCCTACTGTGTAAACTGTCAGAGGTAACACGCTACACAGCTTTAATGGCTTTACCTGTGTTTTATTACTCAAAAAGACATCGCTGTGGAGTTACTTTTGTCTCAGAATTACGTTTCAAAACAGCTAAGGCACATTTGGCATAAAGCCTTACTTTAGAGAACAAAATACAAGAACAACTGAAAAAAAAGTCAATTAACTGGATTCTTAATTACAACTTCATTGGGTCGTTCAAGCGCACTCTAGTTGTAATTTCAATATTTCCGACAGCATTTGAAGGCAACATCTGCTTGCTACTGTAGGGACGGTTGGCACGGAACATCTAGGACATGTTGAGGTGAATATTGGACCTTTGAACCCGCAGTGCAACCGTTTGGCTTCAGAAGACTTGGGTTTATGGTAACTGGTTTGGAACTCTAAAGAAACTGTCTCCAGCAACTTCTGTTGTTTACGACTCGCTTTCAGAATGAAAACAACAATAAACTGTAGAACTGATCAAAGAAAAGGGTCAGAACATTATATTGTTAACTGTCAGTTTCGCTTTCACTGTCATACCTAAGATATGAATTGAAAGCTTGTGAGCGCAGTCTGCCGTTTATTTAGAGACCAGACTGGATCAGTTAACACTTCCGTGATCTGAGTATTTACTGTGGAACCAGGTGACTGGAAGCTGCCTTGATGTTTTCTTTAGACAACAGTAGATTGTTACTTAAGGCTCAGTCCCAAACCTGATGACTAGTGATGATTTCTGTACAATAATAGTGATGACATCAGCAGAAGACGTACAGTATTTTAAAGGCATGATATTAAGTGGGTGACATGAAAGTACTTTAACAAGTTACTTTAATAAAGTCTAACTCTGTTTAGGGCAAGTAACAAAGTAAAGTAACTAGTTAGTTTCAAGTAACTTTCCCCAACACTGGTAGCAAGAACCGACCCTTTGGCTGCTGAATATCTCACCTATCTCCTTGCCGAGTCCGGAGTAGCGGAGCGATCCGGCCGACGACACGACGGCGCAGCTCTTGTACGGCCCGAGGTCGGAGGTCAGCGGCTTGGGTGGCAGCTGGGCGGCCCAGGACAGCGAGGAGAAGGGCAGGAGGTCAGGGGTCAAAGTGGAGACCTCCACCTTGTCCTTCAGTTGGCAGAGAAGCTGCGGACCGCTCAGCTTCGGCCTGCTGGACACACCGCCTGGGCCGGAGACCTCCACCCCATACTTGTTCATTGCCTGGGGGGAGCGGAGGATGACGAGCACACAGAGAGAGAGGGAGGAAACAGAACAGAGAGAACAGAGAGAAAAAAGAAAGGAAATTATATGATTTCCTGTTCTTCCCCACCCCAATTTAAAGATAAAGATATTACACACCACCAGGACAGGAGAACATCACCCTGTACTTACTCAGCACCCGAGGGGGAAACAATAGATGGAGAACATTGAGAGGAAGAGAGAAGACAGGGAGGATATGACTGGACCAGAAAACTCAATCCTGTAATTATTCATTGCCTCAGGTAAAAAAAACATAGGATGAAGAGCAGATTCAGAAAGACAAGAAAGGGAAGAGAGGAATGTGAGGAATAAGATGTAGATCTGAGGGAAGAAAAGAGATGAAGACAATTAAAGAGAAGTAAAGAGAAACAAAGGACAGGACAGGACAGCACAGGACAGGACAGGACCGCACAGGACAGGACAGGACAGGACAAGACAGGACAGCACAGGACAGGACAAGACAGGACAGGACAGCACAGGACAGGACAGCACAGCACAGGACAGGACAGCACAGCACAGCACAGCACAGGACAGGACAGGACAGGACAGCACAGGACAGGACAAGACAGGACAGGACAGCACAGGACAGGACAGCACAGCACAGCACAGCACAGCACAGCACAGCACAGGACAGGACAGGACAGGACAGGACAGCACAGCACAGGACCGGACCGGACCGGACAGCACGGGACGGGACGGGACGGGACGGGACGGGACGGGACAGGACAGGACAGGACAGGACAGGACAGCACAGCACAGCACAGGACAGGACAGGACAGGACAGGACAGGACAGGACAGGACAGGACAGGACAAGACAGGACCGGACCGGACAGGACAGGACAGGACAGCACAGGACAGGAGACAGGACAGGACAGCACATATAAATGAATGAATAAGATAAGATTGTAACTGTTCCTCCATTCCCCCCATCTCCAAAGGCCAAATGAAATACTAAAACATGACAATAACATGCACTTTTATCCTAACTGCATATGTTTCCATCATGGGGGCCTCAGTGGGAAATGAACCCCCGACCCTGACTGTCAGTGCCTTGCTCCGTCCCACCTTGCTCCGCCCCACCTCGCTCCCTCACCTGATAGTTCTGCACCACCTTCCTCAGTCTGCTTCCCAGCATGCTGCTGGACATCTCGTCGTCCCACACCTCTCCCAGACTCCCGTGAGGCCCGAAGAACGCCGCGTCTCCGCCGCTCAGCTCCCCCCGGCGCCGGCCCCCGAACAGGGTCTCCAACGCGCGCGTGAAAGGGCGCGGCAGCAGCCAGGCGAAAAACCCCGAGGACTCCCGCTCCCTCGACTTCCGCTTGGAGCGCGAGTCCCGGGCTTCCTGGGTGCGGTTGGGAGAGGAGAGGACGGGGATTGGACGGTGAGGGTTGCCGGGGACGACGCCTGGAAGCTTCTGAGGGTCAATGTACATGGGCTTGGCCCCGCCTCTCAGCACCTGTGGGAGACGGAGGGAAGACGAGGTCAGCAGGTGTGAGGCTCATACACTGCTGACTGTAAGAGTTCTGTGTGTGTGTGTGTGTGTGTGTGTGTGTGTGCCTGTTTACCATAATGTTTATGGTACACACCCACACACACACACACACACATAGTCTTACTTAAGTCACTTTTGGGGTATTTACATAGACTTACATTCATTTCCTGGAGACATACCCTAACCCTAACCTTAACCACTGACCCAAAAATCTGCTTTTTACCAATTGGGGACACGGCTTTTGTCCCCAATCAACTGGTCTTAAGTCTGGTGTGTGTCCCTGAAAGTGACTTAAGTCATACCACACACACACACACACACACACACACACACACACACACACACACCATACACACATGTACTCATCATGTGTGTATCAGCCTTTTGACATTGTCATCTCTTCACATGTACAGATATAGAGCTACAGGCCTAGAGATACTATTTGCACACACACACACACACATATTACAATATATTCATATTTACTAATTACAGCATACATTGAATATATTCTAATTCACTAAACTGTATGCAAATCTATATACTGTATGTATAATCCATATTCGCTGCATTTTCCCAGCTATACATTCTACTTTGTATGTTTATAAAATCCCACACTTGCTTATATTATATATTACTTCTGATTTTTACTGCTTTAATTGTTTATTTTGTATTCTATGTGCGTGCTTATATTCCATTTTTCCCTGATTCCTGCTGCAACAATTTTCTCTTACCATACTAATATACTGATTCTCTATTACAATATTTACAATATATTCTAATATATAATATTACTACAAGGTCAAATGCAAGGATGATGACACACTGCAAGCAGCTGCCCGTTGCATCAGATTACATTACAGACCTTGATGACGGAGTGCGCTCGGGGCTGGGCCCGGGTCCGCGCCCGGACGCCGAAGATGGCGTCGGTCACCGGCACGCTGTTTTCGGCACAGAGGGCGTAGAGCAGAGCCATGGAGACGCAGAAGAAGGCCATGCAGAACGCTCCACGGCGAGCCCGGCGCCTCAGACGCCACAGCAGGCTGACTCTGTCCATCGCCGCCCCGGGGATCTGGAGGACAGACGCACAGGCTCAGAGGTGCAGAAGGGAATAATTGGGCTTCCTGAACATTTATCAACAATTTATTAGTACTGGGTCTGTTGTTATTGTCCTTTAGTTTGAGCTGATGTCGGCCATACTTCATGCTTTCATCCAAAGATCAAAGCTAAGCAACGCACTTGGTGATATTCTAATGCAGTGTCATGAATTAAACTTTATGAATGTTTACGACTGTTGTCATTAAGTGTCATTCGGTTGATAATGTCACTTTCAATGCAAAGTTGACACTGTTCTAGATGTCTCTGTCATGACAACTTGACTTGATTAACCAAAGGGACATAATCTCTCAGCCTTATTCACCCCCCTTCAAATAAAGTGTTACCAAAAAACCTTGGATTGAAACCCGAGGAGAGGAGGAGGAGAGAGAGAGAGAGAAATATGAGCAAAGGAGAGTAAAGAGGAAAATAAAGAGGAGAGGATGAGGAGAGGAAAGGAGGAGAGGAGAGAAGTGAGGAGAGAAGAGACAGAAAGAGGGCAGAAGGGGAAGAGAAGTGCAAAGCAGAGGGGAAAAGATGAGAAGATCACAGAGGGAGGAGAGGGAAGGAGATGGATGGGAGGAAGAAGAGTTCAGGTCATCAGTTCATCCTCTGCTGTTATGCAATGGATCAGCATGCAGGCTCGTTCGGTGTGACACCGCACGACCAATCTGCGGACTAAACCCCCAGAACACGGGGATTACCTCATCAAGACACAAGATGAGATCAAAAACCACTCAGCAGTTTGAACTCTGCAAAACACAAACATCGAATCCCACTGAGACGGGAAGAAAAGACTGAAAAGAACGAAGGAATGGAGGAATGAATGAATGAATGAAAGAAGAAGAAAAAGGGAAACATGCTTCGACTGCCCCGGGCCAAATGACGCATGGAGCGAGGGAGAAGGGAGGAGGAGGGCGGTCTTTCTGAGGGAAGAAAAAAAAAAAGAAAGAAAGAAAGAAAGCGATCGCTGATGGAGGGAGAGTGGAGGATGATTTGATTCAGACCGAGCTGTTAGAGGAGGAACGAGAGAGAGAGAGAGAGAGAGAGAGAGAGAGAGAGAGAGAGCGAGAGCGGTGGGGGGAAGGGATTAGAAGAGAGACCCGCGCTGTCTGAGCAGAGACCAAGGAGGCATCAGCGGTTTGCCTTTTATCCCACAATCCTTTGCGTTCATGCAGAAGGCACGCAGCAGAGTGCCGGTCAGACTGAATGGAAGTGAATGAGGCTGAGACAGAAAATCAAAGTGTAAATGCAGCTTTTTCTCTTCGAGGGTAATGATATAATAATAATAATAATAATAATAATAATAATAATAATAATAAGGATAGTAGTAATAATAATAATAACCTCCATTTATATAGAAATGATCTAAAAGCAGAGTTTACAAAGCGCTTTACAGGAAGACATAAAAACATGGATAGTTGAATAATGAGGAGATAAAAATAAGAGGAAAGAAGAAACATTATGAGAATAATAAATCAATCAATCAGATAAAACAAAACATGAGCAACAACACAATATTAAAAGTGGGCAAGATCCAAAAATCAATTAGATAAAAGCAAGATTATAAAAGTGTGTTTTAAGAAGTGATGAAAAGATGATACTGACTCTGTGTTGACCGGCAACAGTCAGAACAGGCCGATGCATGGGAAGCCTTTGTAAATATACATTATGATCCGGTCAAAACCAGCAGTTCACAGACAAAAAATTGCCTTTATTTCCCATGACAAAAATTGATTAAAAACATCGCACCAACGCACCGCAGCCGAGTCTGATCTGAGAACTGCCGGCTTTGACCGGATCTTAATGTATATTTACAGACTCCCCGTTCATTGACCTGTTCTGACATTTAGAGCCACTTTGACACTTGATCTCTTGACAGCTAGCAGAAATTGCCAGATCAGAAAAGACTGAGATCTTTCAGAATTGAAAGCATGCGTCCCTGCAGCGATGCTCAGCCGGCTGCGCTGCAACAACAGGAAACAGGAGGTGGGCGGTTTGGTGATGCCCAGCGCTGCTTAATCTCACTCGCTTACTCAAACCGCGATGAAGAAATAGTAAATAAGTGTATTAAGAGTAGTAAGAGTAATATGTTGGGATGTTGTTGGAGAGAAATTACGCTCATTTCTGGGTAAAAGGCTGACATTGCTAGCAAAAGTTGGCAATGATGGTGACTTGGTCGGTTTTGACTGACTGTGCCGTGGGAAAAGGGGCCACATAAATAAACTTAACTTGACAACTACTAGTATTTGTAAAAGGGATGACATGGAGTTTATTGATTTACTGCAGTTATTGCTTTCTGCTTTTTTTGAAGTGACGTAGGCTTCCTGTGCAACAGAGTTGTGAATGCAAAGCTTTTGTAGCAGCATGTGTGAGGCTCGCTTATCTGAGCATCTTCATACCCTTTGTGCTACAGTACACACTCTGTCACAGTCCTGTTCCCTCACACAGTAAACAGCTGTGTGACAGGAGTCCAGTGATTGATCTGATACAAGATGGCGGCTGATGCAACACGGCGTGCTGCGGGTGGTGCGTTCTCTCGAATTAAACCGGATATATTCAGAAGTAATGATGGTAAAGTGATAGTAGAAGATTAACTACTAAACTTTATTGTGGCCAAGATGAGAACCCTGAGTCATGATGAAATTGTTTTGCTGGTAACACACAGTTTCAGCTCTGAGCGGATAGTATCTGAGGTCTGTCCTAACACCTCCCAACGCTGTGTCTCTCACAAAGGTGCACAAAAGGATGTTAACAACGTAAAAATGTGCCTGAAAGTGCTAAACGAGTGCGGAGAGGATTTGGATTTGGAGTTAACTATACTCAAGTTTACTGTAAGGATAACTTTTTTTTATGAGTACTGCTTACTTAACATAACTCAGATCTTTAAGTTGTCTGAATTGACATTTTATAGTCAACCTAAGATTTGGAGTTAACTATACTCAAGTTTACTGCCATGACATGAGTTGCCTAAATACAGTTCTTTTCAGCTTTACCAACTTAAAATTAATGATCTACTTTACTTGGAAATTTTGAGGCAATCGGTTTCCTGACTTTTTTTAAGTAAAGTCAACTTATTACAATCCATGTTCCTGCTACAGAAGATAACAGCCCCTCAATCTGGATCTGATATCCTCCAACATGTCTGACTCCCTGTCTGCTGTTGTCATGACGACTCTGCTCCGTCTCTTCCAGCCGGGCCGACTGCTCGCCTCTGAGCTTCAGACCCGGCGACTGTTCTTCTCAAACAAAAAAAAACAATGCTACCGACATGTTTTTTTTTGTTTAGTTTTGGGGTTTTTTTTCCCCTGGCAGCTTTGTTGGTTTTTAATAATACAAAGCACTAAAAAGCCGCACACTGTGTAACGTGCCGGCCTCTGATGCAAAGCTGCTTTTTCATTACAAGAATAGAGATCAACTGGGGTCAACTGCAGGGAGCGGATGTTGTTAGAAATGGCCAAGTCTGAGTGAGGCGTATAGGAAGTCACATCTCACACACACACACACACACACACACACACACGCATATTTCAGCTGGGAACAAAAGCAACCGTTACACCATTGTTCTCATCGTGCAAAATGACTCTCCACCCATAAGCCAATATAAATAATATGTAAACGATATCATGTGCTGAAATAGAAGACTTGCCTGCTTGAACACACACACACACACACAGACAGACAGATACACACACACACACACACACACACATAAAGACAGAGTAACAGTAACATTACAAATTATAGCTGACAACATGAATTAGCAGCAGACTGCGTTGGATAGAAAAATGCTACAAATCCCCCAAAAATCACCACGCAAAATTAAAGAGGTTCATTCCAAAATGATATATACTCATTTATTTATTTATTGTATTTTGCTGCATGAAACTGATCACTCAATATTATATTATCCAATAAATTCTAAGAAAATAAAGTCTTCAAATGAAACTCTGAAATGAAACTGATCCTGAATGTTGTTGCTAGTTTTTAAACAGGCACTAAAGACACTTGATAAATTAAAAATTAAATTAGCCTATATTCCATAATGCCATTCTACATCATAATGGGTTAGGGTTAGGTTAAAATCAAAAAGTTGCATACTGTAGCTTTAAGGTTAAGGTTAGGCATGTAGTGGTGAGGGTTAAAGGTTCAGGGTTAGGGGATGAATGTAATCAATGAAGGTCCTCACAAGTACAGTACAAACGTGTGTGTGTGTGTGTGTGTGTGTGTGTGTGTGTGTGTGTATGTGCGATCAAACACTCTATAGGCTCTGATGATTGATGAATTCAATCAATTCTGGCCCACTTCTGGTCCATTTAACACTTGTCTATGGGTTTATATAGCAACTCTTCCTCACTTAGTTACATATACAGCACACACACACACGGACACACACACACAAACACAGACACACACACACACATGTTGACATACACATGGTTGGGCATGTTGGTGCAGAGGACTTCTAAAATCAATATGTTCCTGCTACATTATTTATATACAGGCAGCAGCTACAGAGCCAGAGGCTCGACAGGCTGCTGCCTCTTCTGCCAACTTTCCTCTTTCCTTCAGCACATTGTTGCTTTGAGCCGACAGACCGAACTGAACTGAACTGAACTGAACTGAACTGAACTGAACTAACCAGTGACATGGTTTATTTGTGTTATTTGTTTGTATGACTTGTTCTTCCACCAATTGCTTCTGGGTTCAGATATGTGTGTAGATATTTAAAGGTCCATATCCTCCACTCTCCAGAGTTTTATTTTGTGTCTTGAGGTCCATTCAAAGCTGTGTGTGTGGTGTCATGAACCAAAAACACTCTCAATCCATTTCTCCACGTTCATTTTCCAGCATCTCTCTGAGCCTTACCAAGAACAGGCTGTTTCTGTCGCCGTGTCTTTAAGGCTCATTAATATTAACGACCCTCTGTTCCGATTGGCTAACCGTTTCAAGAGTGAAACGTGAGACGCCGCGGCCCGGCGGCTACAGGTAGGGGAAACTCTCCGGTAATAAACAATGACAACCGCTCGACCGCTTTGAAAAAAACACTTTGTTAGTCTATTATTTCTTACAGAAATGATAATGAGCGAACCTTTGTGACGCCACAAAGTTACGGAAGTCCAAACGGCTCGTTTAGAGGCTCGCTTTTCTAATATGGATTGTGTGGATTTAGTTTTGATACTTTCACCATGTTTAGATAGACCATCCAACTCCTTTATCATCACAGAGGAGAGGGGAGTCCTGCTTTACACCGGATGGGACCTTTAAACATCCATCTTGTTTTGCTGGAATCAAATCAGTCATTGTCTTTACATGTTTTCCTATTCAGGGTCACAGGGGGCTTGATCCTATCCCAGCATGCACTGGGCAGAAGGCAGTGAAGGTTGCCAGTCCACCATATGATTTATTTCACAAGGTCTGACATCATTTCAGTGGCGTATTGAAAGCAACTGTAAGGCGACATCCTCTGAATCTGCAACCGCCACAAAGCCTGGAAAATGTTTGTTTGCATGTGAACACAACACAGCTGCAACACGTGCAGATGGAGGCACTTTAATGTGTTTCTTCCTCGTGGGCTTATCATATCACCAAGAAGTCAACTTTCCAGGAAGTAGGAAAACAAGCCTTAATTATCCAGTGGATTCTTGAACCTCATGAAACGAAGCCACTGATACTTTCCATAAAAGGAGCATCTGCACTTTCAGTTGAAGTAAAAATGTGAAATGTTACAAGAAGATTGAGTTGGGAGGTTTATCACATGAGAACGCTGCTGTGCAGATATGAGGCGGAAAGATTTCAATGATTGAGCTTGTGAAAAAATAAAAGGTTTGTAGGAAATCTCTCTCTCTCTCTCTCTCTCTCTGCCTCTCTCTCTCTCTCTCTGTCTCTCACTCTGTCTCTCTCTGCCTCTCTCTCTCTCTGCCTCTCTCTCTCTCTCTCTCTCTCTCTCCTCTCTCTCTCTCTCTCCCCCCCCATGTTACTTTCATGAACATAAGCACATATTTATATTAATCCCTGACTGTTTAAGCTGTGTGTGTGTGTGTGTGTGCGTGTGTGTGTGTGTGTGTGTGTTGGGGGGGGTTATGGTTATGTGATGTTCAGTATTGCAATGGAAATGAAAAACCAGAGGGTGCTGATCAGCACTGTGCTGCTGTAATGGAAAACTGTAATGGAAAAATTCTGTTAGAGCTGAAAAATGTGAACTGCTCTGCATCGCGCCATCCCCCCCCCCCCCCCCCCCCCCATCCACCCACCCCCACCCCCCCCCCCACCCCCCTCAACATGCTAACGCTAGCTGCTACTAGATACGTTAGCTAGTGTGCTAATCAGATGTGTTAACAACAAGACAGTGATGTTAGCTGACCAGATACTATGGTTAGCTAGCTAACATGCTGACATTATCTAAACACTAAATCAATCAGATGATCAGTGATGAATTGATCAGTTCAGTAGTCTGGCTCCAGACTCCTGAATCACGACCCGCCCACTCTTCAGATTTGGTTGAGTGATTCAGAGTCTGGTGTTGCTCTGTTCAAAAGCAATTTCTCAATCGGAAAAAACGATCGGGCCAATCAGCGCCTTTGTGGGCGGGACTAAAGTTTTTAACGGCTTTTCATTGGTGTTTCCGCAGAATAATATTTGTTGAAATCTCCTCCTTAACCAACATGTTATCTTTGCAAAGACGATATTTTTGTCAAAAACGACCAACATTTTTGGTGAAGTTAGTCAATAAGCCCAGCTATCAGATACATCAGTCGCTAGTGATCGGTTCGGATACGGCAGTCACTGGATTGGTTCGTGGAAAATCAACCCCCCCCCCCCCCCCCCCCCCACACACACACACACACACACACACACACACAGAAAACGAGGAGGAAATCTCAGCTGAATAATGGAGTGGGGAACAAAATGGCCGTTCAGTCTGAATATCAGTTGGTTGGTTCACTTCAGTCAACAACAGACAGAAATGAACCATGTCAACAAGTACGAGTTGTACATTTAGAAACACACCGAGCTGTTGCTAGGAGCTGAGGACCTCCAACATGGCCGCCGCAGGGTGAAGTGCTGCATCACCTCCCTCTATATTAACACACGTACAGATTAGAGGCGTTAGAGGCTGCAGGGTGTAGAGCCTCAGACAGATGGTGGTGTCACCCACTATCTGCTTAAAGATGTCACCCTAAATCCCCTCCCCTTCACTCTCTCACACTAACACAACCTCTCGCCCTGCCGTCCTGACAGCTTGTGTGTGTGTGTGTGTGTGTGTGTGTGTGTGTGTGTGGTGTGTGTGTGAGTGTTTGTGTTATTTATGCCTTTGTGGACAAATAAATTACTCAAGATTCAAGAAGTGTACGATCGTGTGTGTGTCTGCAAGTGTGTGCATATGTCTCTGTGTGTGTGTGTGTGTGTGTGTGTGTGTGTGTGTGTGTGTGTCCCTGCGTGGTGTGTGAGTGTGTTTTAATCTGGTTGGTAAGTGCAGTGCCAGCTGTGTGAGAGGGAGTTAGATGGTAATGTATGTGTCAGCAGCATCGCTCTGAACTGAACCAGACCAGAGAGAGGGAGAGAGAGAGAGAGGGAGAGAGAGAGAGAGAGAGAGAGAGAGAGAGAGAGAGAGAGAGAGAGAGAGAGAGAGGCTGGTTGCTGTAGGGTAGAGCGTGACATTTATGCCTCAACCCACCAGAAAACAGAACAAAAATGGACGGCTGGATTTCTTATTCATGGTAGGAAAAAAAATGGAACAAGTACAGATTCTGTTCACAGCTTTGACATAAAGACCTGATCGATCAGTTACGATCAGTTCGATAACCAGCAGTCGATTGGAGGAGGGGTGCGAGGGGATGCCATCCCCCTGGAAATCCCCTGGAAATAAAAAATGTCAAAAACCATCTGCTTTGTAACGCTGCCATCCCCCCTTTTCATCCTCAGCATTTAATCAAGAACTGTGTAAGCCACTTATTATTGATATTTAATCATTTCAGAGAATAAAAGCACATCTGGAGTTTTTCAGCAAATCCGATGGCGGGGGGGGGGGGGGGGGGGGGGGGGGGGGGGGGCATTGACATGGATGCATGTTTTTTTATTGGTTGATATCACAGCAAAACCTGCACTGACGCCTTGAGGATGTTATTTTGGCCCATTTGGCCGAACGGGCAGGTGGGCAGGTGAGAAGAAGGAAACTGCAGGTGTGAGAAACATCGTCAGGAGTCATAATGATTATTTTGTATAATTTAGCCTACACTTTGCAGCGGGGCAAAAGAGAAACAGAGACTAAACAGAGATTAGATAGCTAGTTGATATTTTAACACCAAAATTATATTAATGAAGAAAAAAAAAAAAACATTAGGCCATACATTGGGCTACATTTCATCCTCTACAAAATAAACGGGAAGTCAAGATTAACCTAGTTTGAATTTTGTTGTTCAAGTGGCAGGTAATCACCGTCAAAGGGAGGAAGCCCTTCGTGTCGTAAGGCCACATAAGGACTAAAGGATCATGGGACTTAGAGCACAAAGGCCTTTACTCTGTACTGAATGTTGTGCAGTGGCTCATAATTTAATTGCTTTGGGGGGTAATCTATAGCTGGTAAAGGAAACGGATAACTGCTAAGGCTGAAACAAATGTAAACACACACACACACACACACACACACACACACACAGAGGAGGGGAACCTTTGTACGAAGTAGACTATTTGGCCATCATTGAAAAGCTGACTAGTCTATATTTTCTCCCCAGATGATCCAGGGTCAGGAGGACGTTTTAAGAGACGATGCAGCGGAGGCAAAGCAAAGGAGAGGATGACAAAGCGAGCATGAGCAGAGGTTTGATAACTATAAATTTAAAGTTTGGATGAGATAAAAGTGCCATGAGTATTAAGTTACCGTAAATCCTCTAATATTGGCCCGGGCCTTTACTTACCTCGACTGCAGAGGGTACCAGGCCTTTATTGGAAGCAGGCTTATATTAGAGACAGGCCTTTATTTCTAATTCCCTCTGTTTGATAAGTATATTTGCTCATATTTTAGTACGAAGCCTCCTTGTTTTCTGATCTGCTTCTGTTGGGGTTCGTTAGGTAGACGTTTTTTTGTTACTGCGATGCATTATGATAATTACGGTAATCGACGACGGCACGCTCCAGAGACTTCCACCGGCCGAGCCGTCTTGTGGCACTTGTACGTTACTACAAACTACAGTTACAAACAGGCAGCAGGAGTTTACCGGAATCCACCGTGGTTTGCATGTAAGCTGAAGCTAACTGAAGCTAACTGAAGCTAACTGAAGCTAACTGAACCTGGGCGCCGATGTGTTCCCGGTGATCCGGCCGAGATTTCGGCGGGGGTCCGGGGCTCGGATCGGGAGGGGTGGAGAGGACAGTGGCGGAGAGAGGAGACGGACACGGTGCAGCCATATACTGGTTTTTGACCTAGTCTTGTTTCCTTTGTTTTTTTCCCCGGCCTGTATTTGAGGCCGGCCTTTATTTGTTCGTTCCCCGGCCATTATCGGAGAGCCAGCTTTTAATTGACTACAGGCCACTATTAGAGGATTTATGGTAAGTTACACTTTATTGATCCCCATGGGGAAATTTGTCCTCTGTATTTTACCCATCCTAACTGCTTCAAAGCAGTGGGCAGCGCAGGACCGACTCCAGCTCTGAGGCCAGAGCCTCGGTTCAGGGCATGGCAGGAGGATCTGATACCCAACATCACTAACACGCATGTCTTTTGAATATAGAATGACCTTTGTGCTGTTACAATATAAACAAAAGGGTAAACAGCTGTCTTCAACACTATCACATTGTTTGTCTCCATAAGACCCATCATCCCCCTGAAATGTGTGTACAAATCGGCTACTGTGAATAACTAATGATCAGTCCGATCAGTTCAATAATCAATGATCAGTTCAATAGCTAATGATCAGTTCAGTAATCAATGATCAGTTCAATAACTAATGATCAGTTCAGTAATCAATGATCAGTTAATTTGAATGTGATGTGGAGTTGATCAGCTGCCTTGTCTCTATAGAGAACTCAGTACCTTTAGCTTACATCACATTACACACAGATGCTGATTCTGATGTGATTTATTATAAAATGCCACAGTATGTGTTGTGTTACCAATTAAAAAGAAATGTATTGATATATGACATCACTACGCAACAGCAGGCCAATCAAACTAATAGCCTAGATGAAGAACCCAGAAGGAGGCTCTCCGTCACGTGACGTCCCTGAAACTAATTTACATACGAAGAGGATTCTGGGAGATTGAAATCACAGTTAAAACGTTTATTCATATGGTTTTTAAGATTTAAAGTTATATTGGAAATTATATAGTAAGTAGGCCTATAGTAAATTAAATTTGCCCAATAAGAAAACATTTCCGTCAGATGTTCAAAAAATAACGGGCTTGTCTTGTATAAAATGATTTTTGTTATTGTGAAAAGTTTGGTCTTGAGCGTTACTTTCACACTTTCCTAAAAGCTATATGGTCCATCCATTTTGGGGAAAATAAAACAATCTATAGGCTATATTATTACATGAAGGCCTTCATCCTCCAGTCTGTCCAAACCAGAGGATTTAGTCTGCCATCCTGTCACAAGTATTATCATTTGTTTTAATGTTGTGCTGTCAATCATTCTGTCAAAGTAAATGTTGTTTCTTTCAGTTATGAATTGCAGAGCTTCATGAAACGCTGCACACACAACCACAGTGTTACTACTGAAGTCACCTGAAGACCTTTTGCTGCAAAACAGTTTTATTTCTGCGGATGAATCATGAGTGTTTTTAAATACTGACCGACGGGTTTCAGGGAACATTTTTATTTGACAGAAATGTGTGTTTGTGGTGCCTGAGCTGAGCTGGGCTGGGTGAGGATCTGGATGTTACCTTGTAGCCCATGGTCTCTCCTCCTGCTGCCTCGCGCTGTGTTGCTGCTGTTGCTTAGTTACTGGCTGCTGCCTGCAGGTTTCCCCTCATCGCCTCTGTGGACGGAGGCAGACTGTCAGATAGTGGACCGACTGTAAAGAGACAGAGATCAGACACTGATACTGATACTACAGTCATCCTGCATCCGGTTTACAACGATACTACAAATACACACTGGGAAACTGAACTCCATATAGGAATATTATAGCCTAGTATATAATGTTACGGACGGTGATGCCATAGGAGATAGAAATAAAGTCCCTTAAGGTCACAGTAAACTACTGAGGAACACACAAACACTATGAATCTCTATAGGAATATTACAGTGATACTACAGAAAATAGTAGCCTACCTTAAGATCACAGTAAACTCAATATACACGCTTTACTCCCTATAGGAATATTATAGGAATAGTGAATGAGCATAGGCACAGTATGAATCACTAAATATTATAGGAATATTATACGATTATTACAGTAAATGGGTATAACGACACACTCTAAATCACTATAGAAATATTGAATGAATATTACCGTGAATGAGTACAAAGACACTATTTGTCACTGAAGGAATATTATAGGAATATTATAGGAATATTATAGGCTAGTGAGGAGCATATGGACACACTATAAAATCACTATAGAAATATTATAGGATTATTATAGTGAACGCCACACACGCTGTAAAACACTAACGGAATATTATAGGAATATCATAGTGATTATTTACATTATGATAGATAGTTAGATAGATAGATAGATAGATAGATAGATAGATAGATAGATAGATAGATAGATAGAAAGAAAGAAAGAAAGAAAAGCTAAGGTTGTGCGTCGCTATCCACTGACCGGTGCAAGTGATGCTGCTCCGTTACACGCCAGTCACCGTCAATCATCTAATGGATCGATGCTACGGAACCGCATAAGACGTGATAGTCGCCATGTTCACCGTGTGTCGCTGTCCGGGCTCCGCCGTCCGTCCGGTTCCCCGCGGCTGTCGGTGTCGGTGTCGATGTCATCTGGAGACTGAGCGGACTGATGAGTCTGCGGTCGGCCCTGCGACTGCACGAGCCGCAGCACCTAGAGTCAAGACAGCGAGGAGATGAAGATCGAGACTTCCGCTGTGGCTTTCAAAATAAAAGCCCCCATATGGGAGGCACGGTATAGGCCTGTTTCAGTGGAGGCTCATCCTGCTCCACATCCTTTACAGACAACTGTGACACTGCTGTGGATCAAAATTTACTCTTTTTAGACAGTAGGCATCCTATAACTTAAACTGTTGACTATGTTGCACATACACACCTGTTCCTCTGGACTGCAGCCTTGGACTTATCAAAATCTGCATTTATTATTTGCATGTATTTACATGGTCTCTTATGGTTTTAGCTATATTTATGTGCATTACCTTCATTTTATTACCTCTTTTTTTATCACCTTTCTTATAGCTTACTTGACTTCCTTGGCATTGTTCCGCCAGTTGCTGTTGTGGCACCTGGATTTCCCCCAGGGGATCAGTAAAGTGCTATCTTATCTAATCTTATCTTATTTTATAAAGTAATAATCCATGACATTTTCACGTAGGCCTAAGTACGCTTCTGTTTTGCTACTTTATATCACCAATTGCTCTAACACAACAGTGATCCAACCTATATCCAGTTCATAAATCTTCTCCACTGTCTGTTCTAAACAGCTGGTGTCTGGTCGCTCTTTCCTGGGAAAAATCCTCTGCCGCACAGGAAGTGATGCGTTTTACGTTTCCGGTTTGTTTGGAATAAACAGAAGAAGAAGAACTGGGTAGTTAGCATAAGCAGTGATAGCCACCATGGCTGAACAGACAGAGAAAAGAGAAACTCAAACTGCAGCAACAGAAAATCCAAACTCCGCCCACACTGTTTGATTGACAGGTGATCTGTGGGAAGAGCAGAGCAAAAACACCACAGTGAGGCTGAGGGACAAAGATGGAGACTGAATAAAATGAGTCTCTACCACTGTGAGTTTTCTAGTATGCTTAATCATTTTAGTATCTACAGCTATAACTTCACTTCATACGTAATGCAGTGATTCACTCCACTTTTTAAATACTATTTTTGTTGTTCTGTAAGCCCCCAGTACACATTTTGTAGTTTGATTTATAACTGACAAATGTCATGTAATTCTTATTTTGAAGGCAGAGTTCCCTACCTTCCGGTCCTGTGCTGTCTGACTCTGTAACTTGACGCTGCTCTCTGCAGCAGCCAAGACACGCAGTGCAACCCCCGTCTCTGCAGAGGAAGAGGCTGTGAGGAGGAGGGACAGACTGAGGTGTGTGTGTGTGTGTGTGTGTGTGTGTGTGTGTGTGTGTGTGTGTGTGTGTGTGTGTGTGTGTGTGTGTGTTCGTGTTCAATAAATCTCTATCCTCTATCTACCCTTTCAGTATTTAATCACATTAGATATAGATTTTTTTTTTATTTCTTTTAATTTGTATTTCATCACCACCACCTTCATCATCATCATCATCATCATCACCATCATCATCATCATATTATTATTATTATTATTATTATTATTATTATTACTGTTGTTGTTGTTGTTATTGTTGTTGTTGTTATCATTGTTTTTGTTTTTGTTGTTATTATTAAATATATATATATATATATATATATATATATATATATATATATATATATATATATATGTATATGTATATATATATATATCCTAATATTATAATTAGGATATTTACAGTTGCAGTTATAGCTTTGGTTTCTTTTGACTTCCATTCTCAGATCCAGCAGCTCTGCTCTGAACTGGAGTCACAACTGAATATAAAAATATTCTTCAAAGTAGTAAATTGTAAATAAATCCCTGAACCTGTGTTTTAAAACACCAGAGGCTCCTACTCAGACTGGACCCTCTGGTGTTTGACAGATACAGGTTTAGTTGAATAATTTCCATAATGAAAAAAATAAAATATTTAAATACATATACGTAAAAAACAATATTGATGATCTGAAAGGGATTTATCCAAATAAACACATTTTCAATAACATATTTATTGTTTTAAGTCTCCACTGCTCACTCAGCTACAGTGTTTATTGCTCAGGTGCAGACTCATCATAAACTCCTCGGAATAAAGGATAGTACTTCTAATCATTTAGATCTACAGTATGCAAATCTGAATTTATTAAAGTGCAGTATTATTATTATTACTATTATTAATTTATTTTACCTCATTTTATTTTATTTTTGTCCTGTTTTATGGTGTTTGCTTTTAGTATGTTGTATGTTTTTATGTTATGTATTTTGAATATGTTATGTTGTATATGTTGTTATTGTTGAATAAAAAAAATACAAAAAAAAAAAAAAAAAAAAAAAAAAAGTGCAAGCTTGACTGCCAGCCCAGCCTGGTGAGGAAAGTCTTGTTTGCACAAAATGAAAATATGCATGTTCTGTGAATAACAGCCTATTTAACAAATGCAACAGTATCAATCCATGTTTGTTTGGTTTAGTATCATCTGCATGTTAGAGATGCAGATTCAGATTCAGATCACGTGATTGACGTGGCTCATATAAGGAAAAAAGAAATCACAAAAAACATACCACATAAAAACAAATAAACAGACATCAGGGTTAAAAACACACATAAGAGTAGAGGTAAAAGAGTAAAAGTGCAGGTGGCGACGTGTAGA
This sequence comes from Centroberyx gerrardi, assembly GCF_048128805.1. Classification (NCBI taxonomy): domain Eukaryota; kingdom Metazoa; phylum Chordata; class Actinopteri; order Beryciformes; family Berycidae; genus Centroberyx; species Centroberyx gerrardi. The sequence goes on along the minus strand of NC_136007.1, from coordinate 39,355 downwards.
TATGACAGTGTTCATGTGACTCACTGACTGTTTGTGGATCTGCGGACCCAGATGACCTCTGACCTGCAGGCAGAAAGAGAGAGAGGAGCCAGACAGCGGAACCACACCGGGAGTCAAAAGGAAGTTCCCTGACCGGGAATCGAACCCGGGCCGCGGCGGTGAGAGCGCCGAATCCTAACCACTAGACCACCAGGGAGCCATATTGCTTCATGTAGTGAAAATAATATTTAAATAATAGTACCGCTCCTGTGTGCACAATATTTTAGGTCTTATTGCTATAGACACATGAATTACAGCAACATAATAACGAATCCAAATCAACCCATCCAGTATCAACAACCATTTCCCCATTGTTCAGCTTCCGGTTTCTGCAGCTAACTGAGCTCGTCCAGTGATCCTGTCCGTCTGATACTGACGGATTTGAGGTGACTTTGAGGTCATTTCCCCTCCAACATGTCTGCTCGTTCAGTGGCTCCTGTTGTCTGGCCGTCAAGCTATTCAGCGTTTGCGTGTGAATGAAGGGTAAATGTATCCGTGTTTGGGACATTTTGAAATCCAAGTTATGTAAGAAGTGTCTGTGTTCAGTTAGCTGCAGTTTTCTGTTGTTTTCACCTAAATGTTCCTGTGTTCAACTTTACTAATGAATGTTTGTGAAGATTTTGGTACAATAATCTCCAACCGAGTATTGAACACAACCGAACTCAGCATACAGCAACAGAGCCATTTGTTTTGCTTTATATTGAGCCCTAGAGAACATGTACAGCGGGACCTCGTGGCGCAACGGTAGCGCGTCTGACTCCAGATCAGAAGGTTGCGTGTTCAAATCACGTCGGGGTCAAAGCTTTTATTTATTTTCTTCACATTTACACTGCATATCACGTTAGAAGATCCGAGTACGGCTGATCCAGGATCCGCTGGACCGGGTGGGTGCAGAGAACAGTCAAGTCACTATACTGTGATGTGACTATCTTCTGTCAATCTATGAACCAGTAATCCCTTAAAATACCCTTACATTTACATTCATTCACCCCTTAATTCATGCAAAAGTTATTAAAGGAGAAGACCCCATCAACACCTCCTTAAACTCCCCTTAATTTTCGACTCCTTACTTTATAATTTAATGTAAAATTCAGGGAGACAGGAACTTTCCATTAATAACTCATTAATAACCTGTAAACTGGCACAAAAGGCATGAAAAAATTACTGGTGTCTCTGTGAATCAACCCATGAATAAATCCCTTAAAAACCCATGATACTAACTTTACTTTTTAAAATCTGTTAGGCCTATTTTTTATAGATAATTAGCCTAATGTTTATATAATGAGACATTAAGGACATTTCAGGGATAAAATTAAGGGCTTTGGTTTCGTAGTAGTACTATCATCAATCTCTATGATGTTCAGTGTATTATTTGTGTTATAATTTACTCTTCTGTTGAACTCACTTTCCCTCAACCTGCCTCCTGCTTTTTCTTCAGTTAGTGATTTCCTTAATTTCCCAGAATGCCTTTCAACAACTCCCAGAGAACAGATGTGAATATATGTTGGTTCAACATAGAGGAACAAACCTCTATATACCCAAGCACACAGAGGTTTGTTCCTTTGTTCTAAGCTGGAGACTGAAGTCCTATAGGTATAGAGGTTCATTCCTTTACTGGAGTATTTTTGGTGTTTTATATGAAGGACATTGAATTTTCCTTGTGTATGAAATGTGCTATATAAAAATGTTTTGCCTTTTTGCCTTTTGTTGCTTTCTATCAAAGCTTTCTAGCCAACTACTTCATGAACACTGGGGCCTGTCTGACTGCAGCCGTGCTCCCCTACTGAAAACACCTCATGTCTTGCATTCTGGTCTCTCTCCTGCTCCTGCAGTGCATTCTGGTCTCTCTCCTGCTCCTGTGGGTGGAGAAACTGGTCTCTCTCCTCTTCTACGATGGATTTCTCCCTGTATGATTGTTGAACGTCTCTCGGTGCAAAATGGCGGCTCTAGAAAGAAGCCCTCGCTCTTTGATTCTGAGGGACTGACACCAAAACCTGACGTTTACCGCTGATGATTTTTATTTTTCTTTCAAATGGTTAAAGGTTTAGGTTTGTAGGTAAGGTAAGGTAAGGTAAAAGTAAGCTTGTAGGTTTGCCTCGCTTTCAGAATGAACACAACAATAAACTGCAGAACTTTATTCACATTACTGAACTGATCAAAGAAAAGGGTCAGAACATTATTAACTGTCAGTTTAGCTTTCACTATCAAACCTGAGACTGATCTGACTGTGGAACCAGGTGACTGAAAGCACCTTGATGTTTTCTTTAGACAACAGCAGATTGTTATTTAAGGCTGTGTCCCAAACCTTAGTGATGATTTCTGCACTATTATTGTCCAGAAATCATCATGATGACATGATGACATCAGCAGAAGGTAACATGAAAGGAGCCTACACTAACGAGTTACTTTAAATAAAGACTAACTTAGAAATGTAACAAGTTACTATTTAGGGCAAGTAACAAAGTAAAGTAACTAGTTAGTTTCAAAAGTAACTTTCCCCAACACTGCTCACAGGTGTGTGTTTATCAGATATTTTACAAAGGAAATGAGAAGTGGAACTAGCAGGTTTATAATTAACTTCACGCCCTCAGCATCCTCCAGCTTGTCTCGATGTGTTTCAGTCGTCCTTTAACAGAAAGACCCACATTCTGTCCGGCCTACTTCTGCTGCTTCTTGCGTTCGTCCTCCAGACAAAGCCCTGCACCCTTGGTCCACTTTCCTACGACTCTTTTAAAACGGCTCATTAGAAACAGCTCTATTTTTAGAGCTCCTAATATCTACAGCATGTCTATGGCAAGTAACACACACACACAGCAGTGAGGTGGACCAGGAGCAGAGACCATGGACTGATCCACAGCATCAGATCCAGTCAAACCAGCCAGAGAGTTTAGGCTTTAAGTGAAGAGCTTCATCCAAAACACTTCATGTCCTGCATGTGTTCATGTTGTTAACCCCCAGACATATTTCATGTTTGGGGTCAAATTGACCCCAGAAATTTAAACCTACAAAAAATGATTGTAATTGAAAGTGTTACACAAGTTTACACTTCAGAACATCAGCAGGTAACACATAGCAGGTAGTCAATAATGAAAAAAAAGTGAATTAGTCAAAACAGTCTTTAGAGCTGACAGGAGCTCACTGGCAGAACATCTTCAGGTGAGAGAAAACTCTATAAAAACTTGATAAAACTGAAACCAAACATAATAGGAGGTGCAAGTAATCCCATAGAATGTAAATAGGTTATATTTTGCTCATGTAGGCCTATGGAAGAATGACTGTAACTTTTGTTTTTTTTTGTTCTAGGTGTGAATATGAGATATCAAGTGTGGATTAATTTAAAAATGTTCTTGAATTAAAGAAATGACCCGAAATTCATCATTTTAAACTGAAACAGGGACTGACCATCTGGATGTAGGTTACTGTCTGTGTGCGCCATCTACTGTCTGATTGAGGAGGAGTTTGTTTCTATCTATCTATCTATCTATCTATCTACCTCCCTCCCTCCCTCCCTGGTTAAGTAAAAAACACCCTGGGATAAGGCCGTGGTAAAGTGTTTAATATCATGTATTACAGTTACAGAATTTTGTAATACACTACTTTTTTCAGTGAAAATTATATACGCGATCTTAAAGACTGCAGAAAATCAAGCTAAACTTTTTTTTTAAAATATTTTTATTTTATAAATTGTCTTTATTCAACAAATAAATAACAAAGCTGCATGTAGAAAGGATCATATGCTTGGAAATAGCTTCACACGCTTCCACATACAGAAACATTTCTATTTTTTCTCCGTTTAACGTTTTTTTTTTTCCCCAATATAAACGTCCATTTCATGCATGGCATCACTTTCATGAGAGAACTCTTTAACACTGCGACCAAAATGGCAAACCGCTGAAATGGAAATGTAGCTTTGTTAACTTGCACTGTTAAGTGTGAACATGGTAACACAGCAGGGAGGTAGAGCCGAGCAGACAGACACAGCAGGGAGCAGACCCTCTCCTGGCTCAGGTTCCCATCCAAACCAGGGACTTGGGACTTCTGGATTACCGGAGAATGAAATCTAAGCATCTGCTCATGATGTTAGCTGTGTCTGCTTTTACATATTTAGCTGCCTGTGTAGCCAACAGCTTGCAAAATGTAAGAACTGATCATTCTGAAACACTGAAAGACTGTTTGGTACTGGGGAGGGAACGATATGTTTCTCCACTGATACGATTCGATACGTGATCTGAGGTTCAGGATTCAATACAACCAGGATACGATGTAATAAATTAAAGTTCAGTGACAGCAAAGTCTGACTGTGCAGAATTCTGTTTATTTCTGAGACACAAATATTTCTAGCGATGCCATTGGCTGCTAGAATGTAAACAACAATTTCAAAATGTCATTACAAAGTGACAATAATATAATTTGGATGGAGAGCTTGTGAAACTGTGATGGTCAAGAGTCTCATTAGTGATTACTACAGCAGAATAACATGGAGCTGATATCACCATTCATGTTCCTGACAGCAGAATAACATGGAGCTGATATCACCATTCATGTTCCTGACAGCAGAATAACATGGAGCTGATATCACCATTCATGTTCCTGACAGCAGAATAACATGGAGCTGATATCACCATTCATGTTCCTGCCCCACGATACTTATTGTCACATTTTTTATTTTTCATATCGTCCCATCCCCAGTTGGTACCGGTGTGTTTGTAGCGCTCACAGGCGTAAAGAGCGCTATGCTAGCTGGTTAGAAACTTAAGATATAACTTATAAGCTGAAACCTGACCCCCCCCCCCGGAGAAGCCGAGTTAGCCGGTGGATTCGGTGCCGGTCTTGCGGATGCTGACCTTCTTGCGGGTGTTGTCGGTGCAGCGCTCCAGGATGAGCTCCGGACTGGGCCGGGGCGGGATGATGGGAGCTGGTTTCTTCAGCTCCCCTTCAGAGCTGGAGCCGGACTGCTCGGGGATGTTGTCTGAGGGTTAGAAACCACGTCAAATCAACACTAAGTGATGAGGTCCCATCTGTGTTCAGAGTGCTTTTTAAAGATGCTACGCATGTCATTTTAACATCAATTAATCATTACCGTATTCATTTTGAGACATTAATATAATTACTGTTAACAAATGAGACCATCAGTGAGCAGCCTGTCAGCCTCTATCAGCCTCTACTCTCCATCCTCCATTGTTTCTGCACCTGGTGGATTTGGAGGGAAATCTGCTGGATTGCAGGAAGCAACGAGGCTTATGGGAAATGTAGTCTTAATGTGGAGAAACACTAGAACTAACAATACTACATGGTGTGAGATAGAGGAGACCAATCAGCTCCACCATGGTCTCATTGGTTTACAGTCATTAGACCAAGGCAGCAACTTTAATTTGACATATTGATGATGTTTAAAATGCTACATGAAGCACCTTTACGATAGTATTTAAATTTTTACATTACACAGAGAAAATCCAACATAACCATTTAAGATAAGGTAAGGTAAGATAAGATAAGATAAGATAAGATAAGATAGAGCTGGTGGAGTTTACATTTACATTTTAGGTATTTAGCTGACGCTCTTATCCATAGAAATTAAAATGAGTGCAACAGTAGAAAAAGCTTTGACCATCACACAGGCGTCCTGCTGAAGCGACTACAGCGGTCTGAGCCAGACTGACACCTAGTGCAACATGTTAACATGACCAGACTTCCATACCTTGGTTCTTCCTCTCCTGCAGCGGGGACTTGGCGGGGGCGGCGCCGCTCCTCTTGGCCTCGGCGAGCCGGCCGCCCTTCTGCTGCAGGAAGCGGCGGCTGTTCCTGCGGTACGAGTCCTGGCTGAGCCGCTGCCGCGCCCGGCTGTGGATGCTGTGGGCGTTACGGATGGTGGACCTGAGACCGGAGAGGACACACACACACACACACACACACACACACACACACACACACACACAGCGCTGCAGTGGTAAGTTTATTATTATTAATATTAATATTATTTTGACTGATAATCGGTCACATTTTCATGTAAATAACTGTTTACTACTGTCTAGCACCGACTGCTCTAACTCAACAGTGATCCAACATATCTCCAGTTCATAAATCTTCTCCTCTGTCTGTTCTAAACAGCCGGTGTCTGGTCGCTCTTTCCTGGGAAAAATCCTCTGCCGCACAGGAAGTGATGCGTTTTGCATTTCCGTTTTGTTTGGAATCAACAGAAGAAGAAGAACTGGGTAGTTAGCATGAGCAGTGATAGCCGCCATGGCTGAATAGACAGAGAAAAGAGAAACTCAAACTGCAGCAACAGAAAATCCAAGCTCCGCCCACACTGTTTGATTGACAGGTGATCTGTGGGAAGAGCAGTGCAGAAACACCTCAGTGAGGCTGAGGGACAAAGATGGAGACTAAATAGAGTTTTTAAAAATATATATTTTGAGGATTACCACTTTAATGTATTCTTTCTAAAAAAAAATCTAATTCTTAAAAAAGATAGTGTTTAGGCTAATAGGTGGTTTTACTGTAAATAGAGCACATACCCAGAGAGTACGTGCACACTGCTGACAGCAGAGACAGGAAGTGAAATCACACCATGAGGCAACAGAGGGAAACAGAGAGACAGGAACTTCTGCTTTGTCTGAAGTGAAGCTTTTCTCAACATTGGATTGCCCACAAGGGAACTAACTTCAAACTTGTTTCACTTCGAAGCAAGATGTTCAACATTTAGGAAATAAATTAAATAAATAGAAAATGTGACGTCCTCTCTTTCAATATGACTGCTGGCATGAAGGTGACGCACATTATGAGTTATTCTGTTGTATAATCTGTTTAGTTTCAGTTACTTTTGGATTACTTTGCTTGCAAAATCCATAAAATGTGCAGTTGATCTAACAGTTTATTCCTTTTAGGATTTGAGTGTGCATTATACCACATTACATACTATGTTAGGAATTTGTTTCTTTGCTTATCCCTCACACACACACACACACACACATACATTTGAAGTCTTGCTCAAGGACTCTCCGGCAGGGAGTGGACGTGTGAAATTATGTTTGTGTCTTTCATCTCATAACCGACATCCAGAGCCTGCCTGTTTTTTTATTCTGAGCATAATGGATTAGATTTGCTACCTTTCTCCATCAGATTACTGTAATCCCTTGACAGTGGGACAGCAGGCCGGTGTAGTGAGCGGGGGGGGGGGGGGGGGGGGGGGGGGGGCGCTCTTTAATCAGCATTTCCCTGGAGTTATCAATATCATCACATATATTTGTATTGTCATGATCTGTAATGTGCTCTGCTGGCTCGTACCGGCGGGGCGGGGGCGTCTGTCTCTGCAGGCTGCTCCTCATCGGCTCGGCTGCGTCTCTCTTGCCGGCCTTCTGCAGGAACATGGAGGGGAAATGTCCCGTCTGCTCTCCTTTCCTGAGAGGAACAGCGTCAGTGTTTACAGCTCACTGTCAACGTTAGGTGTTCAGCTGCTCTACAGACTAATATGTGAGAGAGTAGAGTCATTTAACACAGTGCTGACTGACATGGGAGGAAGTCAAGGTGAATCATGTAATGCTTTGAGTTAGAAAGGTACAAGTGCAGTATACACTACTACTACTATTAATAATATTTACTACTACCACTACTTCTGTGTGTGTGTGTGTGTGTGTGTGTGTGTGTGTGTGTGTGTGTGTGTGTTAGGGCTGAACGATTTTGAAAAAAATATCTAATTGCGATTATTTTGATTGATATTGCAATTGCGATATGATTTGCGATATTAGAGGGAATGATCATTTTTACATCATTATTCTCATTTTCATTGAAAAACGTATTAAAATGATTATGGTGTGATTTTTGCGGGGATCTGTACCAAACAAAGATGTTTTCTTAAGTCTGTAGAATATGATGTGTAGGCCAGGACATCTCTGCAGCACGACAATATTTCATTTAAAACGGTATTTTGACACACATTTAACAAATATTGCGCCTCCTGCGATTTGAAAATTGCAGTAGGCCATATTGCGATTTCGATAAAATTTCGATTAATTGTTCAGCCCTAGAGTGTGTGTGTGTGTGTGTGTGTGTGTGTGTGTGTGTGTGTGTGTGTGTGTGTGTGTGTGTTCCGTACCTGACGACCCACCAGCCGTCCAGCAGCTTGTGAATGACCTCGATGGTTTCCCCCAGCTCCAGAGACATCTCATCCTCCTGCTCCCCCTTGTAGGCTCTGATGGTGACGTGCAGATCTCCTGCAGGCGGACCGGCAGGGCGTCAGAGAGTCAAAACACACACAGCTTCACAACATTCATTTAGGAAAGAAGTTACTTGTAGTACGACTACTTCCACTGCTGCAGTTCTTATTTGGATATACTACTATATATCATAATAAACCCTATCTCTCTATATCATAATAAAAGTACTAACTGTAGACAGTAAATATTTGTGTTTTTGAGGTAATGTGGCTAAAATATGATTTAGAATATTATTCGTTTTTACAATTTTCCACTTTCTTTAGCCATTTTGACAATTGTTTTCTGTTTTTGTTTGTCTAGTTATGTCAAGACCTTTGCTCATAAAAATGCTTCATTATAGATTATTTAATTATATTTTTGCAACAAGGAACAACATGGTTTTCCTTTTCCTTATTTAGGATTTAGGATTTTATTAGGATCCCCATTAGCTGATGCAGAAGATAAGCTACTCTTCCACACAAAACATAAAAGCATGACAACAGATAAGACACTTAAAGACAAAACAACCAAATGATATTAAAATCATAAAGTATAACTAACAATATTCTTTCTCACAAACATATTACTATACATATTCTTCTTCATATACACGTATATTAATAAGGAATTTTGGAATGAAAATCTTCATTTATTGTCCCGAAGGAAATTCACCTTGCAAAACCAGCACAGCACCCAACAGTGGACAGTAAATAATAATCTTTATTTGTATAGCGCTTTTCAAAACAAAGTTACAATAAAAAATACAAATAACACATTTGTAGTTTAAAGACATTCACAGTTATCGGTTATCGGACATTAAAATGTAAAATACCATTCATGATCTTAGCAACACACAACTTGATTAGTGGGATTCTTCAGGACGCCTCACTCAGGAGTTTGTCTGAAGCATCTTTCCCTACAACAAAAACCGCAGTAGCTAACATTGCGATCTCAGTATTTATTTGAATGGTATGTGGGGAGACTTGCCTTCATAGTTGGGGTCTGCCTCCTCAGCCTCCTCCGGGCCGTCCAGAGGCTCCAGGTAGGAGGCAGGAACCCAGCCTCGTTTAGACTCACACTGGCAGAACCACCAACCTGCAGAGAGGAGCGGGATCAGCTCAGAACCGGACATCGGCCGCACGATGTTTACATTTCACATTCATATCTTTGGCATTTAGCTGACGCTCTGATCCGGGGCGACTCACAATGACTGCACCTGTGGAATAAGCCTCAAATCCTCCATCACCAACATGACAAGCAAGCAGTTGTAAAGAGGTCAAGGGTCAGAGCCTCAGCTTCCTGACAACAGATGTGATTTTCTGTCTGTAGAATGATCATGCATGATACAGAAGTACTGGGTAAAGAAATAAAACTCAAGCACGTCTTCAGTTTTTGAACAGGAGGAAGTGGGAGCGGAGCCTCTGACCCCGGCAGTGTTAGTGCCTTGCTCTCCACACTGAGCTTCACTGGGTCAGTAATGTGATGCAATGTAATGAGCAGTAATGAAACTGTGAGGAAATGCAGCTTCTCCTTCAACGGCTCGTCAGTGTGGAACTATCCGGGGCTGTAAGGCACAAAAGCATCCTGGGAAAATACTGTTGGTCATAGTTGCCCTTCTACATTGCTTCAGACTGTTGCCTGTGCTTCACTGTATGAAGATAATTGTACACCAGGAAGGTTTTCGGGCAACACAGATGGACAACACAATGAGGTAAAAAAAAAAAATGTACGGTCAAATGTTGCCCGGCAACAAGATGTATTTACAGCAATATTATGCAACATGTAGGCTCAGTCATATCAGTTTATTGGTCAAAGATGTTCTGCATGTGCACAGTTACTCATGCAGTCTTTAGTTACCAATCTGTCAGTACACAAGCCTTGGTAACAGCTGATTACAGTTTTTTCTGATTGCTTAGGCACTATCTTTGAAACTATAGGCTATTTTTGCAAAACTCTACACACTAACCACAAAACCTTACACCAAACCAGCAAAACATTATACATCTCTTGCAAAAGCAAACAATTCTCGCAAAACTCTTCAAACTCTTTTTAAAAAAATGTGTTTTTGCGTCAATACAGTACACACAAACCATCATTTGAATAAGCACACGAAGCACCAACTACGCACTGATAGTATAAATGAAAAACACTTGTGGCTTTTGCTCTTTCTGTGTGCAGGGCATAGCAGTTTGCAATACTGTAAAGTTTTGTCATACATGTAGTAAACACACATACACATACACAAATAAGGGGAAAAAGTTATTTTTTTTTTTTCTTACAGTAAGAAAAAAAAAAAATAACTTTTTCCCCTTATTTGTATTGATAGTGTGTTATGTTTGGAATACACATCCATACTTTACACATTTGGATACCTGTGTGTATGTGTGTGTGTAGTTGGTGCTTCGTGTGCTTATTCAAATGATGGTTTGTGTGTACTGTACTGACGCAAAAACACAATTTTTTAAAAGAGTTTGAAGAGTTTTGCCAGAATTGTTTGCTTTTGCAAGAGATGTATAATGTTTTGCTGGTTTGGTGTAAGGTTTTGTGGTTAGTGTGTAGAGTTTTGCAAAAATAGCCTATAGTTTCAAAGATAGTGCCTAAGCAATCAGGTAAGCAAACAACTGTAAAAGCCATAATACACTTGATTATGGCTTGACGCTTTTTACGAGGATTATTGGTACTTCAGTAATGCAGAAGGTACAAGCCACACCCTCTTACCTTACATCACTGCTGTACCCATAATCCAAGTAAGGGACACTATCTGAGGTGCTGGTGCTGTAATGCTGAGTCGGCTGCTTGGGTTGGCTGGACTGTCCCCCACATTAGCTTTACCCGAAATGTTTCCCTGCTTGAGCCACTGCAGTTATTCTCCACTGTTATAATTAGACATAATGACATAATGTCTTGAAGAAAATACCGTAAGTCGTACTTGTCTGTTTCCTTCCTGCTGTTCCTCATGCATCACGGTCTAAAGCATCAGTTCCAACACTATGAACTATTGGGTAATACTGTTCTGCATTATTATAGAGGGATGTAAGGAAGAAACATATCAAAAATGCTGTTGGTTATAGCTGTTATAGCTGTCATGATCCCTGCCTAGCCCTTGTGTTTTCCTTGTGTTTGTGTGTGGTCTCCCCTCGTTCTCCTGGCTCCCGGCTCAAGCTCTTCCTGCACACCTGCATGTAATCTGCTCGTCTCCAGTCTGCTCACCTGCTTCCCATCAGCTCAGCAGCCCACAGTATATTATCCCCGGCTTGGCCATCCACTCACCGCCGGATCGTACATGCTGTTCATGCAAAGACTCAGCTACCGTGCCGCCTGCCAGCCAGACGCCAGCCTCCTGTCTCCAGCCCTCCTGCCTCCCTCATCGGATCAGTTCAGCTCTTTGGACCCCGCTCTACCTCGCTCTCCTCAGCACCTTCCCTGTCCTGCCTTGGCCCAGCTTCGCGCCTTATCCTCAGCTCCAGGTTTCCAGCTACCCGCCCCGAGCCCTCGCCCCAGCTTCCAGCTTCCAGCTCTGTAAATAAACTGTCTTTGAACTGTACTCGCTGCCTCCTGTCTGTGTCTCGCACTTGGGTTCACTTGCCCAGCCGTAACACCTTTTGTTCCCAATGCATCACGGTCTAAAAGAGTCTGTTTGAAATGAAGTACTGAGTATTTCTTCTCAACATTGGGACAATTCCCCATGATTATAGTTGGATGTATGAGTTACATTATGTATTTTGAAGAAATATATGGTTGGTCATGGTTGTTTTCAGGTATTCCCAGGGAAGTTTGTGCAATATTAAGGTGTTCACTTCTTCTTACCATTGGGACTTTTCTCCACAATCTCCACCAGGTCCCCGGTGTGCAGATTGATCTCGTGTTTGGAAGTCTTGTCGAAGTCGGCGATCACTCTGTAGCTGTCCAGTATGATGGGGCTGGAAATCTCTGAGGAGGATGACGGGAAAAATAATATGTGTGAAGGCCAGGATACTGAAGAGCACTTCCTAAAATTAATTGCTGGCATGAAAATAAAATTCACTATGGATTGTGGTTGAAGTTATTTGCTAGCCAAAGAATTTTACGACACATGGATGACATAATCAGATGTATATTTGAAAAATCAAGCAAACGAGCAATGAATGTACAAAAAACATCTTTTCTTAAGTGGACATGTTGGAATAAAATCCCTCAGTTATAACCAACAGCTTTAAGTTTAAAAGGCTGCAATACACAGCAACACTTAGAGGCAATGGAGTTATAAGAGCAATAAAATCAACGTTTCTTCCATCCTACTTTCATCACTCCTTATTTTGTCATTTACCTGCAATTTTCCCCATCTCCATCCCTTAAAAATCTACCTTTCATCATTCTAGTGTAGCATGGTGTGAACTAGCTGATTCACAAGTCTGAGCATGTCGTAGAACAGGAATCAACTTTCCCATCAGCTGAAGAAGAAAGTAGAAAACAGTTTAAAATAGATCTTACCGGATGCGTTGCCTCTGGACTTCTCCCTGGACACCACAAACGTCTCATTCCTTTTCAGTCTAAAGAGGAAACGATGATATGATGTTATGATTCACACACATCAACTCCAAATGACAAAATGCACGTAACAAATGTACAGAAGGTTAGAAACATGGGAAACTTTTCTAAGATTACTTTTAATTTAGTCAGAGAGCACCAAAGTTTTAGGTGCTGATTGGAGGCTGAACAGCACTGACACCGACGCTTTAACAACCTGTCCCATGCTAAACAATGTTTGAAAGATTCATTCTATTTTGGTGGATGTGTTTTATTTTGATATTCAGGAAGCCTATTTATTCACTTCAACTCAACTGATAGAAACGCACCTCATTCGTATTTTATTTTTTGCAACATTTCAAAAAGTTCCATAAAATTTGCATGAGTTGGATGGAAACAAAGAGTCATACCAGCTCAGCAGTTGGCACATGAACTATGAACTTGTTTTTTGTCGTTGTTGTTTTTCATTTACTTATGTGGAGAAGCAGTGCTGAACATGTATAAGTTTGCTTTTTATCAATAACGCCCCTCCAGACTTGCACAAAGTCACACCTGCTAACCCAACCTGTCACTCGCCTATCTTTCCTCACAGTCTCCACTGAAACTCTCTGATAAACCGGCAGGATGGAAAGGTGTGTTGTACTGACGGGTTCGGGGCGGGCGGGTTCTCGTCCTCCGGTCGCACCCTGAAGAAGCTGCAGACCAGTTTGCAGCGGGAGATGTGAGGCGGCAGGTTGATGAGGGAGTGGCAATACTCTGCCAAGGTGCTCTGCCTCGTCTCTGTGGACTTCTGGCTGTCCACCCACCTGGGAGCTGAGGAGGGGGAGGAGGGGCAGGAGGGGGAGGAAGGGCAGGAGGGGGAGGAGGGGGAGGAGGGAGAGGAGGGGCAGGAGGGGGAGGAGGGGCAGGAGGGGCAGGAGAGGGAGGAGGGGGAGGAGGGGGAGGAGAGGCAGGAGGGGCAGGAGGGGGAGGACGGGGAGGAGGGGGAGGAGGGGCAGGAGAGGGAGGAGGGGGAGGAGGGGGAGGAGGGGCGGGAGGGGCAGGAGGGGGAGGAGGGGCAGGAGGGGCAGGAGGGGGAGAGCAGAGCAGTTAACCCCTCACACCCTCACCTTCCCCTTAAATTCACCCTTAAAGGATAAGGCCGGTGTTTTTAAATGCATTTCTTACCGTCAACAAATCCTATGAAAATAACAAAATCAGCAATGATTTTGTTTTGCCAACAAGTCTCGTCCATGTAGCCGGTGCCCAGTGCAGCCTCATGTCCCAGCAGCCATAGAACTCCATTGTATTAAAAAAACTATTAAAAACTATTAAAAACACGTCCTCAAACAACTTAATAAGCCGGCTGTAAACACTTTGCGATCTCAGGAAAGTAGTTCCGTAGCACAGAAAATAGTCCCCGGCGTAATGAAGAATTTGTTCCCATTTGAATTTGATTTGGTAATAACTACAACAGTCTGACTTTTCATGGTAACAGTTAGTGATTTTTAAAAGTGAAACTATGTCTCTGTGAGCTGTATTTCAAGGTTTTTAGCTTACAATTGGAGCCAATGACTTCCGGGTTGACGGCTAAAAACGGAACGTGGGAAGTCAGAAAGTAACGGGAGGAGAGCAAACGCATTGTTGATTTTGTTATTTTCATCGGATTTGTTGACGGTAAGCAATGCATTAAAAAACACCGGCCTTATCCTTTAAGTAGCTTCAAAGTTCAAAGTTCCATACTGTACAACAATGTTTTATACATATTCTGTATCTGCTCGTTCCAACGCTTCATTGAAGCTACAGCTGCTGATATTGAGTGAAATAAAGACGCTGCACCATTACATCAAATGGAAAAATCTAGATGTTTGTGCATCATATTCTACACATTTCCTTATAATTATAATTCAGCCTGATGTGTTCGGTGTCTTTGGAAACCTAGAATTTAAAGTAAAGTTTTGTGGGTTTGAGCAAAGCTGCGGCTGCAAAACACGTGTTTGTAGTGGTGATCTCTTCCTTGTTGCACCCTAGTCTTTATAGTGAGTCAGTTTTACACAAATATTCAGATGCACTGCAGTTTGGGAAGTGCAGCATTCTTTGTTTCACTTTCCAGGGCAGTAAGTAAGATGTTTCCTGCCACAAGACACGAAATGACCAGAATAAACCTGCGGCGGTTGATAAGGCTGTTGATCAAAGCCAATGTCTCAACAGTTATTTCACCTGTGATTTCTGGCACTTTCCGGGGTAAAGATTCTGGTGTTGCAGGAGGAGGAGGCGGAGTGAGGTTCCTCATCGCTTCTCCTTCTCCACATTGCATCAAATATTTTGTAAGCAAACGTTTCACAAGGCGGAGTTCTGTTTTCACCGTAAACAACACCTTCGCTCTGAAGGACCGAGGAGGAACTGAGACTCTCTGGTGAAAACACACAACTATGCAACAAACTGCTCGTTTTGTGACACCTGTCATAAGGTGGTAAAGTCCCAGCAGCATGTTCGGACTGAGCTATTTTTTTATTTCTCTTGTCTCTGGAAACGTAGAAACACTCAAACGTCTCGTCTCGTCTTGTCTTGTTTTGTCCATGACTCACACCTGCCAAAAACTGATTAATAATTTCACCAATTTTCTCAATTGCTTCAATAAACGGAAAGAAAAAAGTGAAGTAGATTTACCATCTGGTTGACGATCCCAGGTGCTTCCTCAAAGAATATTGCAGCATGTATTTTTAACTGAAAGGTTGAAGCTGGTAAAGTCCTTCCATCGTCTTTATAATTTCTCTGATACTTCACCCACTGTTACCAGTAGAGTCTGGCATCACATATTCAAACTTGCATCGCTTTCCATTTCTCATAGAGTCATATTGAGTTTGACGCTCCATCAGCTCTGTAACATCTCATTATGTCTTTACACAAATATCACCAACACAAATTCATGTTTATCTATTGTCCTTGGTGAATAAACTGATTCTGCCTTTCTGCTAACAGTCATTTAGTTTGTTATAATGTTTTGTTGCAACAGACTTTACATGCACAAAACTTAAAAAGAAGGGAAGAAATACAATCTGTGCAGGAGAGCCACAGAAACCCAGAGGAGCTCATTGTTTTTAGCCCCAAAGAGAAAAAAAGAGGTGAGAAAAAAATCACCAGAGAGAGACAGGAAAACTCGAAACTCAAACAGAACTGTGTTTGAGTTTCTGTGTCTGGTGTGTGTGTGTGTGTGTGTGTGTGTGTGTGTGTGTGTTTTACCTGGTAATGAAGGGATGATTCTGTCTTTCTTTTCGATCTGACCAGCCTCGATGGGAAACATCTCCTTCAGGGTTTTCTGTGAGCAAAACACAACGTCTCTTAACACAGACTGACTTCACTCTGTTTTGTCTTAGTTTAGACTCAGGTTCAGTCTATTTACAGATACAATTAATGGGAAAACAAATGAAAAAAGAGAGAGGAAATACCAACTCTGTGTTTGAGACAAAGAAACCCCACTGAGCTTGTGAAGGCATCTCACCCCAAAGAACAGGAGGTGGATTCTCTATAGTTCCTTGCTCTACTGATCGAGTTATACAGTAGTAAGTATAAGTAACAGTTGTTTTGTATTGCAGAGGAACTCACATGGAAGGTGTGCATCTCAGGATACGTCCTGTAGATCAGCTTCTCAGAGAGGTCGCTCCATTTAGCCATCAGCATGTACACCTGTCCACAGGAACAGAGTCAGAACACCAACTGTTAGGTGCTGCAGTATGTGTGGCATCTTTTAAACATCTATATCACTGTCAAATATAATGTGATACCTTAGTACAGAGGAGTGACCAAGTCGACTTCGCTCGAGTCCCAAGTCAGTCTCAAGTCTCGAGTCAAGTCCCAAGTCTAAATGTAGATTACCAAGTCAAGTCCAAGTCATTAAAGTCAAGTCTCAAGTCTAAATGTAGATTACCAAGTCAAGTCCAAGTCAAGTTCATGTCATTAATGTCAAGTCTCAAGTCTAAATGTAGAACAGCAAGTCAAGTCAGAACAAATCAAGAGTCCAGTATCAATTTAATATCTTAAAGAAAACTAAATATCTAAGGCTTTTCAATGCAATATGGTTTTAATAGGATAAAAACTTGGTAAGAGCATCATGAGTTTGATTTCTATAATCAGTTTCAACTTCAATAAATTCAATCATTCCATACAAATTCAGAAAACAGAATTTAAATTCAGTCGTCCGCTGGAACAAATCTCATCACTTTCAATCTAAGTCATTTACACAAACACAAGATCTCAAGTCAAGACTTTAGAAACCTTTTCAAGTCATCAAAGTACAAGTCAGAGGCAAGTCCCAAGTCACCAGAACCCAAGTCAAGTCAAGTCTCAAGTCTTCTCTTCATGCATCAAGTCAAGTCTCAAGCTATTAAAATTGTCAAAATTTAAGACTCGAGTCCCCACCTCTGCCTTAGTATGATTACTATGATCTTGGTGGTCGATCGCCTCTCACTCCAGTAGTATTGTTAGTTCTAGTGTTTCTCCACATTAAGACTACATTTCCCATCAGCCCTGTTGCTTCCGATTTCAGATTTCCCTCCAGAGCCACCAGGTGGAGAAACAATGGAGGATGCAGAGTAGAGGCTGATAGGCTTGTGAATTGTCTTTGTTTTTTTTGTTTTTTTCTTACAGTAATTGAACTCAAAATGAATGTGTTGATAACTATTGATATTAAAATACTACATATAGCACCTTTAAGTAAGCTAAGTAAATGAACAGGTTAAGTAATGTGAGGACTTTACCATGAGAATCTTCATCAAATATTTAACTCTGCTTCCTTGTTCCCAGATTCAAATTTACACTGTAGCCTATACATTTGTATTAAATGAGGTAGGCCTGTAGTTATTCTCTTCACTATTGGATTATAATTGTTTGTCAACTGGCCTTGTATACAGTCAAATTCAGACTCCATTCAATAACTTTCCAGGTCAGTTGTCAAGCTTTTTTTTTCCTGTGCCAGTTTCATGTAATTCCAAAATATTCCTTTAACGTTGACAGAAATTACATTTTTCTTTAAAGCTGATATGTATATGATATTCTTGTTAATATATCACACTAATTGGTTGTATAGTGAAACCGTCTGACGCTCACAGACTTCCAAACATTTGATTTATGATTCAAGCGTGTTCCTGATCATGAAAACATCAATCAACAATCAGAAGTCACCCAAGGACTTCAAGCACATTTACAAACAAAAAGTCTGACAACACACCGACTTGAGACAAGAACAACTAAATCCACTCATTTCAAACACTTAGATGTCTGATTCAAGCATGTCTCTAATCTTGAAAATGCCCAGTCTAAATTTCCCCAAAGATTTCAAGCCCCTTTTGCAGAATAACTGAAATATTTGAGTCTTACATAGTGCTGACTGGGGAAGAATCGCTTCTCGAAGCCCAGCAGCTCCACATGCCTGACGTACGTCTCCATGTTCAGACCGGACCGGACAGCAGATGAGAAGAAGGAATCGAATCCACTGAGCAGCAAGGCAGCAGGGGGCTTATATAGTGTGTGTGTGTGTGTGTGTGTGTGTGTGTGTGTGTGTGTGTCACCAGCCGACCACAAGGCGTAGTTCCTCTTTACACCTTTGAAGCTCATGTAGCTCACTGTCCACTGAGAAACAGATACCAGGAAATAAACTTATTTTTCAGTCAGTAATTTTACTTTCACTTAAGTCTGTTTCTCCTGGAGTTTTGTCCTTCACTCCATTTTCAATCCATCCATCACAGAACAGATTGTGTCTCAGATTGTGTCTCCATCAGCAGCAGAAACTGGATCAACGTAAACTGACAAACTTTATTTTGTAATTTCTAATGTTTCCAGTGACAAGAATCTAGTTTGAACTCTGACCTCTCTCCTTTTAGAACCACATGGAAAAGATTCCTAAAGAGGAACTCAGGAACTTTTACTCTGAAAACATTTCGAATCAGACACTTTTTACTTTTACTGAAGTAGATTTTTACTTTTACTTGTACTGCAGTAAAATATCAGCAAAGTAGGATATTCTAGTACTCTTTCCACTACTGTATAGCAGTAGTAGTACTAGTATAGTAGTAGGCTAGTATTGTCGGCAAAACCAACCATCTCCAACATGTAAATCAGTAAACAGTCAAACCTCCATAAAATCTAGTAAATACTGAATTCCCCCTGAAATGTTCCTCATTTGTCTCATGGGGATTCCCGGCTCGTGATTTCATCCTGGAGACACAGACTTCAACACAGCGCAATATTTATTTACCACATTATTTTTCTAGCAGCCCCCTCTATTCCACAGATGTGTGTGGTTTCACTGGGGCTTTCAGCTAAACTTTCAAAAACTTTTGCAACGTGAAAAGAGGAACAAAAAGTGTGGAAACACAATCAAACAGCCCACTGATACTAACTTCCTCCCTTCAACCGTAAATCACTGTTGAACAGTAACTAGCCACATAACAAGCTATTTTTGTTTGTTTTCATTCAAAGCTGTGTGTGTGGTGTCATGAACCAAAAACACTCTCAATCCATTTCTCCACGTTCATTTTCCAGCATCTCTCTGAGCCTTACCAAGAACAGGCCGTTTCTGTCGCCGTGTCTTTAAGGCTCATTAATATTAACGACCCCTCTGTTCCGATTGGCTAACCGTTTCGAGAGTGAAACGTGAGACGCCGCGGCCCGGCGGCTACAGGTAGGGAAAACTCTCCGGTAATAAACAATGACGACCGCTCGACCGCTTTGAAAAAAACACTTTGTTAGTCTATTATTTATTACAGAAATGATAATGAGCGAACCTTTGTGACGCCACAAAGTTACGGAAGTCCAAACGGCTCGTTTAGAGGCTCGCTTTTCTAATATGGATTGTGTGGATTTAGTTTTGATACTTTCACCATGTTTAGATAGACCATCCAACTCCTTTATCATCAGAGAGGAGAGGGAGTCCTGCTTTACATGATGTGGGACCTTTAATATTTTCAGTGAATTGTAAGTGAAGTCGTCCAACTCCACTTTGATAACTGGGATAACTGATGACGACACTGAGATAGTTTTGCTAGTTTTAAAAAAGTTCACTTAAACGGCAATATGACAAAGACACAACCTCGCAACAAAAAAGAAGCTCTTGAAGCACAAACGTTTTAAGAAAAAAAGATAGTGTAATTTCTTGAAGCAGCAGACTGATCTAGATGAGATTAAATGACTTCAAATAATCTTTATGAATCACTAGCAAAGTGTGTCATGTTTTGCAGTGACGGCTCTGATATTTGGAGAAAACAGATGAGTTAACTTCCTTCCACAGAGTCACATTACTGTCACTGAGGAGCAGCTGATGAATCATCAGGCTGATGACATCCAAACACACAGATCAGCCTGGTGTGTGTGTGTGTGTGTGTGTCCTGTTTAATCCTGTGTAAACAGACAATAAATAGATAATCATAGAATATCATAATATCAGCTATCAGTGAAACATTTCATTTACAACATCCATCATTGTAGTAAGCCTAAATAGTCAAGGTATTGATACAAAAAGTGCAATAAAAATAATGAATACATATTTTGTTCCTCAAATCAACAAGTGTAATCATCACAATATCTAGTGAAATAATGGGGATAATCATTTGAGCCGTAGTCGTGGTGCAAACAGCACAGATCCTCTTCATCCCGGTCTTGGCCAGCGGCGGCAGCATTTTCAACAAGCTGCAGTTTACCAGACAATAGAACATATTCCCAAACTTTTTTATATCGTTTTAATGAGATTTAAGATTTGTGGAACCCCAGCTGAGAAGATCCGTGTTGTTAAACATGACTTGGCAGAGAATTATATAACTGTAGGAGGCCTATATACTGTAGGTGATACCAGCAGGGTGGAGAGTGAAACCTATGAACAAAATAGTCCTTATTGCCTAGTGAAACCTAGTGAAATAATAGAAATGAAATAAAACGATTGTTAATTTTGCTGGGGATCCTCTGAAATTCGGTCCGTTCCCCACTTTGGGAAGCAACGGGACAGGTGCCTGAGCAGTGAGCAGGGTGCAGGGATAATCCCTTTGGAATGGGACGTAACCAGAATTTCTGTTGGGTTTGCGGTGAAAAGGGGAGTTTCCGAGGCGCGCCTGAACGCAACCCGTTCAGACAGTCTGCTCCAGGCCGTTTGCATCTGCACTGTGTTTTGGTGGCGTGTTGCAGCGCGCGAGGGGGCTGCATTTTCAACCGTTACAGGATTATATTCTTTTCTAAGCAACGGAACCGCGGCAATTGCAAGTTTTGCGGAACTGTCAGGTAAACAGCTCAAATCTGCAGCTCAGTTTTCATTCGACGCGGTTAGCTGTTTATCAAATGTCCGCGTGCTATGCTAACGTTACGTAGCTTGGGAGGCTAACGCAGATTTAGCAAGTTCACAGCCTTGAAAATCGGCTAGGATGTTTGCTGTGAACAACACCCACAACGTAACTGCACCGTGCATTATCCCGCACTAAAGAAAATGTCTTACAACTGTCTCATTCCGGACTTTAACACAAAAGTTGTTATTCCGTGCAGCGGCCATTTTGGTGTAGAATGTAAACATGTAGAGAAGCACCGGCGCAGAGGAATGCTGCATTCAAGTCCTGTGGGAAAGACGAAGTTCCTATATGAAATGCTACTTGAAAATACAATTCAACTTTGTTGTCGGGTGGGAAATACGAGTAGAAAATACCAGTCAGCTTTGCTTTCAGGTGGTGGATACCACTGGAGATCTTGGGGTTTTGGCCGTGGACCCAGATTTCTCTGACCATGTGAATTCTGACGTCACTAACTAGGAAGTAGTCAGGTGTAGGCTATGATATATTACTTTCAAATAAAACAAACAAAAAAATGATTGTGTTTCATTTCATAAGTCATTTTGTGATTTCAGCAGTGAAAATGTCTTGTTAGGACTCGACTAGTTTCTAGATTTTTTGTTTCAAAGTGTTGTGGATATTCATCTGTATGAGGAAAACTGCTTCCAACATTGTATTGTACTGTGAGAGGCCAAACACTAATCAACTTTATTGTTAGTCACAAATGTATAATATATTATTATTATTATTAAATGCCCAAACTGAGCAGATACTTTAATTATTTTACCAGCTAGCTACATTTTAAAATTTAATTTTGAAATGAATTTTCTTGATAGAAGCCACTGACTGAAAAAAAAAAAAAAAAAAAAAAAAGTGAGAGGGGAGATTAAAATATTTCTGAACATGCATTCCGGTTGATGAATAGCTCACCCATAACTGAAGTAAATAACTAAAAACACTGAAGAAAAACAAACAAAAGTCTGGCTGTTGCTGGGGGGGGGTGTTGATGTGTAAATGTAACATCAAACAACCCTAGTTGGCACATATGTAAACCCTTATTGGTCAGTTAAAATATTCCTTTACGTACGTGGTTACCCATCCTCCAGAACATGATGTTAGGACAAAACAGTTCTGAACTTTTCTGAACTTTTTTGTTGGTGATGTCCACACTGACTACCAGGGCAGCCATGTTGTTAATCTGTCCCGGCCTCCATGTAGTGCACTTGGTGTGTCTGAGTCTACTTTTGTGTCTCTGTGTCTTTATGAGGTGTTTGGTTTTGCTGGGTGAGGAGAATGTAGTTTGCGTAATGTTTGCCAATCCCACAAAAACTGTCTGTTGTGAATCTGTAATATACTGACTTTAGTCCATATGCCGTCTTTATTCACAGACTCAGATGCCACAGTGATGGGGCATGCAGCAGCAGCCGGTGGAGCCAGCAGCTCATCATCAGGACAGTGATTGGGACTGAGAGTCATACTGGAGCCGCTGCCCGGGACGCTGTGAGGGACGGAGACGGAAGTGGAGTTCTGCCTTTTTTCTGTCAGAAAGGTGGCATTGGATGATTTAGGTATTGAATTGAATTGTCAGTACAGTAATGGCCCACATAGTGACAGCAACATATACCAGCCTCCTGTAAGCTCCTCATGATGGAGCCACTAACTGGAATGATTCTGCAGAAGAGTTAACTGAATCTCTTCTGTCAGCGCTGATCTGAACAACTCGTGTCCCGGTCTGGAGCCGAACGTCAACATGGACAGCATAGATCTGGAGTACATTTGGCAGCGCCGCATCCACAGCGGGGTCAGGTATCAGAAAGGTGCGGTCCCTTTCCCGGACTCTGTTGAAATCGGTTTGGATTTCAACGCGGGGTCCCAAAGGAAGGAAAAGCTGGATCCGGGGCTGCTGACGAACGGTGTGATGCTGGACATTTGTGATTTTGCTAAAGCAGTGAATAGAGCAGAGAAGTATTTCATTCATGAAATCCTCGTTTTCAACTTTGATCTCGGCGTGGGCGATGACAAACAGTGTCATGACTTTGCGACGCGTGTTCACAGTAGAGTGAAATGTTTGAAGGACATTATCAAGAATAAACATCAACGATGGCACGAGGTCTTTGTGCTTCCGAGTTTCACGGTGTTCAGCGATTCACAGCAGCCGTGCCACTGCTCCGCTAACATGAGCAAAATCTCTGAGACGTCAGGACTCGCTGATGGCAGCAGGGACGGTCGTCTGGGCCGCACCGCTTCAGAGCTTCAGAAGACCGACTCCAGCGGAGCGGGGAGCGGTGAGGTCATCATACGCAAGCCGAGGGGAGTCCGAGTAAAGCTAACGCAGGACCTCTACCCATTCTGTAAGAAAATCGGTCTGGCTCTGGATATTAGACCCAAGGAGACACCCAAAGAGAAACTAGACCTGGATTTGTTAACCAACGGCGCGATGAGGGAAGTGTTTGAGTTTGCCAAAGTGCTGTGTGGAAGGCACACTCAGATTGTTTTTGACCTGCTTGAACACAACTTCAATCTTGACATGGATAAAGTCACCGCCCGAACGCAGATCACCAAGCTCATGGAGAGAAGAAACAATAACATAACGGCCGACATCAGAGGTGCTTTCCGAAGTAAGGCTTTCACATTTCAGACGAAGACGCCGGGATCCAGGTGGAAAAAAAGGTGGGCAGCCAACATGGAGGACCAAGCCACAGAAACACAAGCCAGTAAGAGAAAGCGAAAGCCCAAGCACTTAGAGAGTTTTGTTTTTGACAGCATTGGAAGCACGGCGGGAAGCGGCGAAGCTTGTTGGCCGGACAGCGACCTGTCGTACACGTGTCCAGTTGATGCTGAGAGAGAACTGCAGTCCGGACCGGAGGCTGGACAGGAACCGATGAAGATGGGAAGTTGTTTGTCGGGAGCAGCCGCAGAAACAAAGTCAACAGTGTTACTGGATGTAAAGCAGGAGGAGGAGGAGATTTCCCTCACTCCAGTGTTGCCCTGGTCAAACCCCCGTTGCAAATCGCCTTTTCCCCCCGTTTCATACAACACGACTCAAGAATCAATCCCAGGTCTGTTTTCTAAAAGTACAAATAGGGACATGCCTGTCGAAACGGCAACGCTGAGGCTATGGAGGAGGCGCGACGCTCGCTCCAAACAAATCCTCTCAATGTTTAACAGAGTAAACGACGCGTTTGCCCATTGCAGAGAAATACGATTAGATTTTAATGTTGGTTCTGGTGAAAAACAGAATATCGACCTACAACTACTGACCAACGGCGTTCTGTTTGAAGTTTATAAATTTGCACATTTGATGATGAAGACTCGATGCAATTTCATGTTTGACATTCTGAAGAGAAATTTTTCCCTTGACCTTCAAGATGAATTGCATCAGCGCAATTTTCTGTTTTACATTACCACAAAAGTAAAGCTTATTCAGAGCCAACCTGGCAAAAACAACATGGAGTTCCTCAGCAGTGTTTTTCAGCTGCCTGAGGTCTACAACATGGTTGACGTGACAGGTGAATTTCCACCTCCTCCGGACGTCCTGACAGAGCAGCGGACAAACTGGAATCCACCGTCAGCCTCAGCAACAAGCCAAGAGGCCAATATGGAGCCCTACCCCTTCTGTAAGAAGCTAGGTCTCAACCTTTGGTCGATGGAAGAACGTCCAATGAGCGAGAGACTCGATTTGAGTCTCCTGACCAATGGGGCTCTGCTTGAAGTGGTGAGCTTTGCTAAGGAGCTGTGCGGAGCAGTTTGGCAGACCGTATACGATGTCCTCGAGCACAACTTTGATCTCGATCTGCAAAATGGGAAATCTGAGGTTGCACAGTGTATTCAGAAGTGGTACATGGCACAAAAATATCTGATGAGAAAGCCATACTCAGCAACAGCAAAGGGATCAACGTGGTTAAACACAGTCGTGCAACTGACTCGCACAAAGAGAGCTTACATCAGAACACATCACAGACCGCCAGGGCCGAACAGCAACAGACTGAAAGAAAACATGGATAAACAGTTGGGCCAAGACATAAAAAAAGAGGCTGATGTGCAACAGGTACAAATGGTCAAGTGCAGCAGCTTTCCCCTCTGCAGGGACATAGGGTTGGACCTCGACATCAGCTGCAAGTCAGAAACCAAAGCAAAACTTGATTTGCAGGTGCTGACCAGGAGCGTTGTTTACGAGCTGCACCGATACGTACAACAGAGCTCTGAGTTGAATTACGTGCCGGCTCTGTACGAGATTCTGGAGTACAACTTTGATCTGAGTTCACAGAGTCACCGGAGGTGGGAGTTTGCATGGTCTATCGCAGCTCAAGTGAAAGCCATGGTGGGAAAAAACAGACTTTACCTCAGCAAGAAGGGAGACTATCCAAACAAAGTGTTCGAGTTGCCCTTTGAGTTCTGCAGGTCAGCAAAGATTGTCTGCAAAGAGGAGCCAGACTACAACTATGACGGACTGGATCCTGATGATGGGGATATTCTGTTTGTCCGAGAACTGATCCCCATTGACATAGAAGTAGAGCTAGACTAGAGTTCCTGTCCTCATCGCAGAAAAGTCAGGGGTCAGACAATCGCTTTTAGATCTGAACGCAAAATTGTCTAATTAATTTGATAATTTCAAGGTCTTGAAATGTTGGTAATTATGTAACAATTGTTGTCCAGTCCTGATACACAAATATGTAATTGTAAACCCACTGTCAAGTCATACATTGTCTTACTTGAGTAATCTTCAGTTACTTAGTTACAGTCATATTGCCCAGTTGCTGTCAGGACATTTATTGATCACTGACCAAAATTGTCAGATCCATTGAGGTCTGGAAGACACATGGGGTTCAAAATGGAAAATATGTGGGAGCCTTGTTATTCACACAGAGCCTGTTGAGCAAAGGCAGAGGAGCCACTGACCAAAGTAGGAAATGGTCAACAAACAAATAAACAAAACTACAGCAAGGGAAGCGTGCTATAGCATGGCTCTGTTCAGTATGGCTGTGGACTGTGGTTGTCAATGTTTATATTATATTCTGCTGGGAATTTACCATCAGCTGAATACTTGTGATTTTGACTGGCTGGTAAGTTTGTCTCTAGCAGCCAGTTGGATGTAATGTAAAAACATGTTGCTGGAAGAAAAGCTATTTTCCTGCCCTGCTTGTATGTTTCAAAAGTTTTTGTTTTGTTGTATCAGTGGACAATGTTTCTTTTTCTTTGGCCACTGGAGAGCCTTTCATACCCACTGATAGTTGTTGCCAAATCTAATGTGAATTCAAGTGTCTCAAGTCTTCAGTACTTTTCTGTTGCAAGTGTTTTTTCTCATATCAGTCGGTACCCAGGTGTAACAGGTTATATGAAGAGGTTCATTCCTAAATGAGGCATCCAGCATCTGAATGCTGCCCACTTCACTGGTTCAGAAAGTCTGTTGGCATGAATAAACTTCTCTATTGATTGAACTATTATTGAAGTCATAGTTCTTAAGACCTTTGTTTGCAAAATGGTATCAGATGTATTAGATGATGTAATCATCTGTAACACTGTTTTTGTCAAATAATGAGCAATGAACACTAGGGGACATTTTTGAAAGTCCAAAATGGATATACAGTATATTTTTGGAATCAAGCCCCTCTTATGGTAAATGTGGGACTTTGTCAGTACCATGTGTGTTTGTGTAAAACATCTGATGCAGATATGGACTCAGTTTGTCCTGTAACCACCAGAGAGAGCTGCTGTGTTTACACCACTACAGCCATTTGTCCCCTGATTGGCTCAGATTACTTGCACATTTAGCACTTTGGATGTTGATATGCTTAATTATTTTTAATAGAGCTTTTCCGCTATGGGGAGGGAAAGTGGTAACTATTGCCCCATTTGAGTTTTGTTCCTTCCTGCAGAAAAGCTCCATTCATTTTCAAATTGTAATTTCTCATTAACAGTTTACAGTTTTTTTTTTTTACAATTGGTTACAAGCCTGTCTCAATGCTACACTCCCTTTTTCAAAACTCTTCACACTGTCAGCACAACAGTAGTCTATGCGGACCAAACTGACGACTCTTTGCTTTAACACAAAATGCATCGGTTTAACACAAAAGACATTCAGTGACCACAGCTTTCAAAATTATTGAATTATTTTCTCACTCGGAGTCGCCCAGCAGCAGAACCAGGTGTATCTGCAGCCCGTTCTGCACATGCTCACATACTCTGTTCAAAACTTACATTTACAAGTTCAAAACCTAACATACATTCAAGTGGACAGCAATTTGCCATCCCATTCCATTGAAATACATTCAAAATCCTAAAAAAAGATGGTTATGGAGACAAATAGTGAAAAATTATTGATTGAAATTATGTAAATGAGACCAACCACAGGTAATTCCCATCTCATTACCACCTGTACAGCAGGTGTGATGTGGCCAGATGCAGGAGACCAGGTGGACAGTAAGATGATTTGTATGTTTTGTTTTTTTGTTTTGTT
Organism: Centroberyx gerrardi; assembly: GCF_048128805.1. Taxonomy (NCBI): domain Eukaryota; kingdom Metazoa; phylum Chordata; class Actinopteri; order Beryciformes; family Berycidae; genus Centroberyx; species Centroberyx gerrardi. The sequence goes on along the minus strand of NC_136007.1, from coordinate 11,879 downwards.
TTTTGAGTAAACTATTACAGTATTGACTTTTGTTTTCCTTACAGCAATTTTCATTTACTCTATTTTTGAATTACTTTATGGCAAAAAAAAAGAAGCACATTGAAGCTTTTCCTGTTGCATTCCTATGACTTGTTCCTGTAGTATACTGTAGTACATTCTGTAAAGAGGTACTATTCTAGAGCTGAACAATTAATCAAAATTTTATCAAAATCGCAATATGACCTACTGCAATTTTCAAATCGCAGGAGGCGCAATATTTGTTTAAATTAAATACTGTCGTGCTGCAGAGATGTCCTGGCCTACACATCATATTCTACAGACTTAAGAAAACATCATTGTTTGGTACAGATCCCGCAAAAATCACACCATAATCATTTTAATACGTTTTTCAATGAAAATGAGAATAATGATGTAAAAATGATCATTCCCTCTAATATTGCAAATCATATCGCAATTGCAATATCAGTCAAAATAATCGCAATTTTTTCAAAATCGTTCAGCCCTATACCATTCTTACTGTATTTTGGAATGGGAACTTTGTTTACTGTAAAATAAGACAATGTACACATTTCTTATACAATTAACAATAACAACAAAAAATATATATATACACGGAACAAAAAACTAGAGAGCACAAAATGATTTACTATATCAAAGATTGCCATAAAATGATGCATCTACTGTAATGCTACCTGTTAGTGTTTTTTAGGTAATTGTGTTGTGAGTGACAAAGTGTTGCTGCTGGAGAACACTAGTGCTGCTGTTTTGGTAGAATTATTTGATTTTGACACAAGTATGCAGAGTTTTGGTGCATTTTGGGTGTGAAATGAACTGTTGTGCAAAGCTGCATGTCGGTACAGACAACAGTGTGAAGAGTTTTGAAAAAGTGGACTCAGTATTGAGAAAAGTTTGTAACCAACTGTAAAAAAAACTGTAATGCATGAACTTCACTAAGACACTGTGAAGCCAAGCCTTTTGTCATTCAGCTCTACACACGGCCACCAGAGGGCGACGTGGTGCCACCTCATCACCACAGCTGACCGTGACGAAGACAACAGATCCCAGGGGATGCAGAGACATGTTTCAGAGTATTAGCCTGGTGAAACCATCCTGATCACGTGACCTCACATTCTGTTTCGCTCCACGGATCAGTCTGGACTTCTAGCCGCCAACATCGATTTCAGTGGGCAGGAGTACTCGCCTTGACAGACAAACTCCTTCAGCCAATCAGCGAATCCAAATTCAAATCCAGTCGGAAAAACGGCGAAAACGTCTTTTCCGCCGAGAAACTCCGCTAGTGCATACTCTTGTTCTTGTTTAATTGTTGTTATTGAGTCTATTTCTGCAATATCTGCACTTATGGCTGTGTTTACTCTACTAACGTTAACGTTACCGCTCGTTGCTTCGGGAGACGCCATTACTGTTTTGCCAGCGGCGGCCTGTATTTCACGTCATCAACTACGACGCAGTCCCTGATTGGCCCGGTTACATTGTAATTTCAGGAAATCGATGTGGGCAGCTGGAAGTCCAGACTGATCCGTGAAACAGCGAAACAGGATGTGAGGTTACGTGATCAGGACGGTCTCACCAGGCTATCGGAGTATAGAGGCTTGTCACAAAGTCTGGAAAGTAGCTCCCGTTGTTGGAAGACCGTGGAGAGAGACTGATGTTATCGACCTCTCTTACAAAACCAAAAAAAAAGTGAAAAAGTGTCTGCATGATGGTGAAGTGTTCAGATTGCACTGCGCGTGGTGGGATCGTTCAAAAGTGCGAATGGAATATCGGAGGGGCGGGACTGTTCAAAAACCTGTGATGTTTTATTGGTTGGAGTTTTTAATGTCGCCTCCACATGATGATGTCACCACTAAAGATGTTCTGTTTTTCAGGAAGTAAAAGCAATGAGATTTTGATATAAAAATACAATAATGTGTCATTTTGTTTTGACATAAATCGTCAAATAGGCGTATGGCATGATGGTTAGAATGAGCTAAAAAGACAGATCTGTATCAGCGGATGGCAGCATCACCCACAACACTGTAGTTCTGGATAAATCCCTTTCTCTAGTTCAGTGATACTCAACCTTTTTCATATCAACGACCCCTAATTTAGTCCACATTACGACCACAGACCCCCATTTGATGAGATTTTGTTTCTCGGAGCCAAATCTGAGAATATTTTTTATTGTTAGATATGATTTTGTCCAGAATCCCATGACTGTCTGTGTTGTAGGTAGAGAGATAACGATGATCAAAACAGTCATTCTTCTACATTATCTAATTGTGTTTAACAATTCTTCAATTTGCCGGGGACCCCCTGGAACCCCCTCAAGGACCCCTGGTGGTCCCTGGACCCCACGTTGAGAACCACAGAAGTTTCCCACATTTTCCTAACTGGTCCAGGATTTTTTTGTTTTTTTTGTTGTTTTTAGAAGTTGTTTGTTGTATTGTAGATGCATGTTGTTGAGGAAGAAATAAAAAAGTACCAATACTAAACAACATTCCTACAGTATATGCTCACGTAATATGTAACCTTCGACCCGTATTTACACCTTAACTGCCTAAACCGAAGAATGCTAAGCCTGCTTCATTATTATAAGATTACACTCTTATCATGTTTATGAGCACCAAAGTAATATCTTGTGTTTCTCACAGAACTGTGGGCCTGCAATGTGCGAACGCTAACACTGACCAAGACCAGGTGGCCGTGGAAATATAAAATCTAACTTTCTGTCTTCTAGAACAGTGGTTCTCAACGTGGGGTCCGGGGACCACCAGGGGTCCTTCAGGGGGTTCCAAGGGGTCCACAGCAAACTGATGAATTGTTAAACTTCAAGTGAACACAGTTAGAGAATGTAGAAGAATGACTGTTTTGATCATAGTTTCTCTGTTATCTCTCTACCTACAACACAGACAGTCATGGGATCCTGGACAAAATCATATCTGACAATAAAAATATTCTCAGATTTGGGTCTGAGAGACAAAATCTCATCAGATGGGGGTCTGTGGCTCTAATGTGGACTAGATTAGGGTCCTTGATATGAAAAAGGCTGAGAATCACTGTACTAGAAGAAGGTGCTCACCTCTTATTACGCCTCTTCTCATAGTGTTAGCATTACAATTATTATTAGTTGTTCACTCTTGTTCATATGACCTTATACTTTTTGACCAATAGCTTTATTATAGTCTATCTATTCAACACTATAAAACTCATCCAAATGTTGAGTTCTTTGGCTCCCAGCCTGCAGATTGAATAAACCATCCTCACTCTCTCCTCCTCAGTTTTTCTTCTTTTCTTCTGTAAACAACCAGACAGTCGTCTTTTTATCGGCTTTTTTATCTTTTATCAGCTTTTTATTGTCTCTTTATCAGCATTTTATCATCTTTCTATTGTCTTTTTACATCTTTTATCTTTTATCTTAACTCTATCTTAATTTTATCTTACTTTTATTCTATTATTTAGTTTATTGTGGTTTTCATCCTATGATTATACCACTATTTCCTTGAATGTTTGCTCTCTTATTGTTTTATTGCCTTTTAAATTCATAATTTGAGTATTCTACTTTTATTTTGTCTGTCAAAGCACTTTGTAAACTGTTTTTAAAGGTGCTATATAAATAAAGTTATTATTATTTTGAGAGGAGACGGCATGTTAATTATTGCGGGTCGATTGTTTACCAGTTCAGTGAATTTACTGCTTGATTTATCTTCATCACTACCATAAAAGCACCTGGTCCACAGGCTGGTTTGATTACCACAACAGCCATCTGTCATTTTGTTTGAAGTGCCTGTATGAACCGGTCCAGGGATTCGAACCGGTGACCTGTGAAACTGACACTGACCTGATCAGAAGGAGTCCAGTCTGGTTGTTTTAATCCTCTGTCAGTAACTCATAGTTGCCACTAGATGGCAGCAGAGTCCACGTCTGTGCTCAGAGCAGCGCTGCAGGGCTGAGCTCTCTCTGTAGGTCCCAATATAATATTTAATAATGCTCCCATGGTCCCGATACACAGGTAGTATTGTCAGGCACCGAGGTTTCCCGGCAACTTTGACTAGTTGCGTTGAAGTGTTGTCATGACGACCGTCTGTGCTCTCCGCATCCTCTCCGGTCCCTGCTGATGCCCACCGCCCACAGTCTGTCTGTGGCACATCAGCACCATGTGACCTCAGCACTGCCGTCACTCCAACATGCTCTATTGTTCTCTACTGTTTTCATTAAAAAGTCCGGCTTTCCATAAAGTGTTTCACGTTGGCTGTAATCTCGTCACAGTAAGTGTCACTTTTTTGACGAACGGTGGATATCTGATTTGGAATAAAGTGATCTACTGTTACAATTTAGTTATTTAATCAGTCCAATCAATAATATTAACTATCTACTACAAT
>NC_136007.1:0-2500 GCF_048128805.1 Centroberyx gerrardi | reverse complement strand
AAAGTAACTGTTGATTTCTCTGGAAGTTTCCTGAAAGCAGCAGGAAGTGAAGCAGCAGGAAGTGAAGCAGCAGGAAGAGAAGCAGCAGGAAGAGAAGCAGCAGGAAGTGAAGCAGCAGGAAGTGAAGCAGCAGGAAGTGAAGCAGCAGGAAGAGAAGCAGCAGGAAGTGAAGCAGCAGGAAGTGAAGCAGCAGGAAGAGAAGCAGCAGGAAGAGAAGCAGCAGGAAGTGAAGCAGCAGGAAGAGAAGCAGCAGGAAGTGAAGCAGCAGGAAGTGAAGCAGCAGGAAGAGAAGCAGCAGGAAGAGAAGCAGCAGGAAGTGAAGCAGCAGGAAGAGAAGCAGCAGGAAGAGAAGCAGCAGGAAGTGAAGCAGCAGGAAGAGAAGCAGCAGGAAGTGAAGCAGCAGGAAGTGAAGCAGCAGGAAGTGAAGCAGCAGCTCAGTAGAAACTGAATCAGATACTGAACATTTCTAACAGAGTTTCAACTGCAAAACTATAAACTATTTACTGGAAAAATAATTGGCAGAGGTCAATTATCAGAAGTCATTATTCATTTAATTATATAATATAGTTATTTGTTGAATTCTTAATTTCAGTTAATTTCTATTATACCATGGTCTGGGTGAATACTCGATTCTGATTGGCTGCAGGGTGTCCATTAATTCCTGATAATGGACACCTACTAAGTAGTTCCAGTGAAACTGTCTGTTCACCGTTCTAAATTAATGAGCTGGCTACGTTGTATCAGCCTGTATCTAAAATGAGTAACCATAGCAACAGAGACGCAGTCAAAGCCACTGTTTACTCCGTTCATTTGTCAGTGAAAATCTTGATATTGATTTGGGGACAGTGACATGGCTGGATAGCTAATAGCTAGCTAGTCTTGCTGTTAAACATACTGTCAAATTATATTTACTGTTTGTCAACCGTACGCAGTGTTATTGACTTTGAATCTTGCTAGCATAACGTTAGCTTCCTGGTCACAGCTGAGCCAAAGGCTCTGTGAGCTGAGCGGACAGGAAATATCTCTCCGCGGAGGCAACCGTCCTCCGCTGCGCGTTGGACGGTTCTGGCCTCCCCGTCGTCCATTAATTCCTGATAATGGACACCTCGTCGGGCATTATCCCTTACATATTCTATATAACTACTACATCATTTCATGGTTCTGTCTTAAACAACAGAAGAAGTTGGAGCAGCTACCATTCAACTCTTTCTCTGTTTCCCCTGTAATTAGAACAGAACGTCATGGTTCTTTCCAGGAAACCTACTAAGAAATCAACAGTTCCTTTCTAGGAAATTATTAGAACATTGCGGATCCGGAGAATAAATCGTCACCCATAGTCTATGCAAGCAACACACACAATGTAATGGCAGACACTAGGAAAAGGTTGGTCCAGTTTGTGTAATGCGACACGAACACATGTTGTAATGTGATGTGCTTCAGAGGCTCCACATGCAAACAGAGCTGAATGAACAACTACAAATGAAGCTGTAAACCTCCAGTGTGAATACAGACCAACACCCATCAGTGCCCAGCTGGTGGTGTGACAGACAGCCTTCAGACCGCACTGCTTCTGCTCATGAATAATCAGAGAAGATACGATGGAGGAGGCTGTCAGATATCGATGCTGACATTCCAAAATATTGAAAGTGCTTCTCTTCATCTAAGTTCCACATGTGGAAAACGAGTAAATAATATCACCAATCTTTCATTCTCAACCTGTTTAAAGGACATACTGTACGTATCTTTTCTGTTCCCCACAACAGACAGATGGACCCCGGTCTGTCCATAACCCTAACCCACAATATCTGGGACACCGCTGGTCGGGTTTTGACGAAGGGAACGATGTGTGTCATTGCTGTTCTGGTGTTTTCAAAGTGACACTACAGTTACAGCTCAGTTCCTGACTGGAGACAACATGTTTACCTTTGCCTTGTTTGAACTTTTTAATTTTTGCGTGGCGATTGACAATATATAAAAGTAGATATTCCTCTCTATAGGCACTATTAATCTGCTTTGCTGCCCCCTTGTGGATGAGTGCTCTATAACCTCAGACAGGTAAACTTGTGTTAGCGTATGTGTGTCTTGCATTAACAGTGTACCAGGTGTACAACTTGGTCAGCTTAGCTTAGACAGGCTGAAGGCTCTGAAGTGATAAAAACAGTGTGTGTGTTGACAGCTGACAGATAATGTCGGCTGTTAGCGGCTGCTGATAGTTTGTGTTTTCATGTGTAAACAGGAAGAAGCTCATGGTGATGAGCTGTTTGACAGCAGCTGCCTGATCAGACCAAACCTCACACATCACCTCCAAAAACTTCTTCTGGATATTAAAGAAAATAATGGATTTTGATCCCATCATTAGATCTTTGCCATTTGAAAAGAAGTGACAGACAAAAAGATTGATAAAGCAAAATGAACTGGAGGGAACTGAAGTCCTTGATTGACTAAATTAGAGAATTTTATAGACAAGATCCTCAAGATTTTAAATATATTGAATGATGCA